>NC_057388.1:103202047-103297047 GCF_019320065.1 Cervus canadensis
GAGGGAGCTCCGGGTCGACCAGCCGGCCGGGACGCACTTGGCCTCTGGGCCGAGGGAGCTCCGGGTCGACCAGCCGGCCGGGGCCCCACTTGGGCTCTGGGCCGAGGGAGCTCCGCGTCGACCAGCCGGCCGGGGCCCCACTTGGGCTCTGGGCCGAGGCAGCTCCGCGTCGACCAGCCGGCCGGGACGCACTTGGCCTCTGGGCCGAGGGAGCTCCGCGTCGACCAGCCGGCCGAGGCCCGCTTGGGCGCCGCGCCGAGGGAGCTCCGGGTCGACCAGCCGGCCGGGACGCACTTGGCCTCTGGGCCGAGGGAGCTCCGCGTCGACCAGCCGGCCGGGGCGCACTTGGCCTCTGGGCCGAGGGAGCTCCGCGTCGACCAGCCGACCGGGGTCCGCTTGGCCTCTGGGCCGAGGGAGCTCCGGGTCGACCAGCCGGCCGAGGCCCGCTTGGGCGCCGCGCCGAGGGAGCTCCGGGTCGAGGGAGCGGCGGGTCGACCAGCTGGCCCGGCTTTGCTTGGCTTCGTCCCAATGGACTGTTGTATGGTTTTGTGTTCCCGGGCCGAATTGACCTTGGCGGCCGGAGTCGCCAGTACGACCCGTTCCCTGGCTTTTGCGTTTTCTTTTTAAGATGCGTTGAGTTTTTTCATTGCGGTTATGTGGGTGATGGGTGTGTGCCTTTCCTTTTCGTTTCACTGCCATAATACGGAGGGGTACTTTCAACATGGAGTGTGTGTGTGTGTGTGTGTGTGTGTGTGTGTGTACATGGTGTGTGCGTCTTTCGTTTCTCCTGTTGCTGTACGGTGCTTTTCCCAAAAGAGCCGTCGTCGGGGTCACAAAAGGGGTTTCTCCTGGTACGTGGAAAGGGGGTGATAGGGACCGGGGTGATGGCGTGTGTGGCGTGTGTAGCGTGGCCCACTTGGACGCCGGGCCGCCGGAGCTCCGGGTCGACCAGCGGGCCGGGGCCCCACTTGGCCTCTGGGCCGAGGGAGCGGCGGTTCGACCAGCTGGCCCGGCTTTGCTTGGCTTTGTCGCAATGGGCTGTTGTATGGCCTTGCGTTCCCGGGTCGCATTGACCTTGGCGGCTGGAGTCGCCAGTACGACCCGTTCTCGGGCATTTGCGTTTTCTTTTTAAGATGCGTTGAGTTTTCTCGTTGCGGTTATGTGGGTGATGGGTGTGTGCCTTTCCTTTTTGTTTCACTGCCATAATACGGAGGGGTACTTTCAACATGAAGGGGTGGGGGGGTGTGCATGTTGTGTGCGTCTTTTGTTTTGCACACACCATGCGCGCACACACACACACACACAGGGGTACCTTCAATATGAAGGGGTGTGTGTGTGTGTGTGTGTGTGTGTGTGTGTGTGCGCGTGTGTGCGCGTGCGTGCGTGCGTCTTTTGTTTGTCCTGTTGCTGTACGGGGCTTTTCCCAAAAGAGCCGTCGTCGGGGTCACAAAAGGGGTTTCTCCTGGTATGCTGAAAGGTGGTGACAGGGACCGGGGTGACGGCGAGGTATTTCTCGGCGCGGGTGCTCGCGCCGCCTGACATTGGCCTGCGGTCCCCCTCTGATGGGAGAGCATTCCGCTGCCCCGTGGGTGGGAAGTCAAGAATCTTTCTCCCTCCCGTCCCCTCTCCTCCCGTCCGTCCGGTCGTCGTGCCTCACCCAGGGACTTTCTGCAGAAGTGTTGTCGCGTCCCGTTCTCCTGTCCGCGTCGGTGACTGAGCGTAGAAATGCGCACTAGGACGGACCCTGTCTGGCAATGAGTCCCCGCCGGTCGCCCCCGGAGCTCCCGTGCTGCGGCCGCCGGCTCTCTCGACAGCTGCCTGTCAGTTGCTCTTTTAGATGGTCCGGCGGGGGGCGGTCCGCCGGGCCGCCCGCCCCAACTCTTGAATGAATGCCCTCGGGCTGTGGAAGGAGGCTGCGTGGGAGGGGCACCTTGGGCCAGAGGTCACGGGGGGGGGTGGACGGCTAGCCAGTTCAAGAAACTTGCTTGATTGGGAGAGCAGGTGTTTGGACTCAAGTGGAATGGGCTTTTCCTCCTTTTTGTCCTTGTCACTTGGCATGGGGGGGATCTCCCTTCTCCCGCCAAGAGTTTCAAACAAAGACACGAGAGATCACCCGGATCCACGCACTCCGGTCAGGTTCAGAGCCAGAACGGCAAGGATCGAAGCTCCCCTGGTGACACCCAACCGCCTGCCCGCCAACTCGGAACACACTCCCCGGTCTGCCTGCCAAAGACAAGTGGCTGGATGGTGTTTGAGGGGAGGGTGGCAGATTCACGTTTCATGGGAGTGGTCTTGATCAACGGAGGTGATGAGCTCAGAAAAACACAAGCCCAGCCAAATGTTCAGGAGGATGTCCATGCGTGTTGGTTGTTTTTGGCCTGACTCTGTGTCTCTGACCGCACCACCCAAAGGCACGCATCCCCGATTCTGTCTCTGTGTGTGTGTGTGTGTGTGTGTGTGTGTGTGTGTCTGTCTGTCTGTCTGTCTGTCTCTCTCTCTCTCTCTCTCTCTCTCTCTCTGACTGTGTTGTCCTTTGCATGACTGTGTGTGTGTCTGCCCCCGCGCACCCCACACACACACACCTGGCACCCGTACACAACACACACACACGCCCCCGCACACCACACAAGCAACACATTGTGCACGCCACAGACACACCCCACGCGTGACCCCCACACACAGCGGCCCCACACCACCCACGTCGCACACCACCCACCCCACCTCTCTCTGCTGTCCTTTCTGTGCGGCTAGGGGCAGAGTGTGGGGTGTGTGGGAGATATTCGTGGGGTGTCTGGGGTGTGCCTGTCACTGGTGCGGGTGGGAGGGGCCGTGGGCAGATACACACACACACACACACACACACACACACACACACACACACCCTCTGACTGGGTTGTCCTTTGCCTGGGTGTGTCTCTGCCCGCCCCTTCTCGCACCCTCAGGCACACACCCACAGGCATACCCCACACACCCTGGCCCCCCCACACACACACACCAACCCCCCCCACACACACATACTCTCTGTGTTGTCCGTGGTGGGTGGGGGAGTGTGTGGCCGGGGTGTGAGCGAGTGGGGCATGTGTGGCTGTGCAGAGACACAGCCAGGCAAAGGACAACACAAGTAAGTGGTGCGTGCGTGAGTGTGTGTGTGTGTGTGGCTGTGTCTCTCTGCCCGCCCCGTCTCACTCGCACCACCCTGAGGCACACCCCCACACACCCCACACATACCCTCACACACCCCACCCCCACATACCACACACACACCCACAACACAGCACAGTGCCCCCACACACGCAACACCTGTGCATGCCACAGACACGCCACGCCACACCACACCACACCCACTGTGTGTGTGTGTGTGTGCTCCTGTTCCTCGTTTGCTTTCTCCTTCCCTTCCTCGTCGTCCCTCTGCCCCTCCCCTCCCTCCCTCCACCTTCACAGGACAGGAGTGCCTTTAGATGAGTTAATCCACCCTTGACATGATTTCTACAGTCTGACCTGTCCCTCGCTGCAGACGAGCAAACCGACAACAACTGAAAGCAACGGTGTTTGCCACTTGGGGCATACCTTCCACAGGCTCCAGTGATTGACACGCCACCCACTTCCCCGAGCCAATCCTAGGAGCCTTCACCCAAGGCTCTTGCAGACATTCTTCACATCTGTCAGTCCTTCCAAGTCACCCGCCATCATCAGGCGAGGTGTAGAGAACCGATGGAAAAACTGGAGGAAGGACTTCTTCCATGGGGTGGGAGGAAATGAGGAAGGAGTAGGATGCTAAAGGTGGGATGCCTGACTTCTTGACGAAGCGAGGATCGATCGGGGTGGGGGTGGGAAGAGGGGCAGGACTGTCAACTTAGGAGGTCCGGTTAACACGTTGCACATATAAATGGTACATCAAGACAACCAAACAAGCACCCCATCAAAGTGCTTACAGGGCAGGTAGTAAAAACAAAACAAAACAAAACAAAAAAACACAAAAAACAAGCACCCCACTATGCAGCCCAGGAGAGTGTAGACTTATGACTTTGCATTAACCTCTAAGGGGAAAGAATCTGAAAACCTGACGCGACGAACACGACTTTGTAAACCCACTCGATACTTCATTGCTGCCATAAGGGGGGTGTCATTTGCATATCTCAGGGGATTGGTACTTCTCCGGGCAACCTCGATTCCAGCTTGTGCTTCATCCCACCCAGCGTTTCTCATGATGTGTACTCACTCAGCATGTAAGCTGGATAAGCAGGGTGACAACATATACAGCCTTGATGGACTCCTTTCCCCATTTGGAACCACTCTGTTGTGTTCCATGTCTACTTGTGACCTGCAGAAATACCGGGGTTTTGTTTGTTTGTGTTTTGTTTTGTTTTGTTTTTTTAATTCCCTAACCTGAATGAAACAGCAAGAGAGACAGAGAGAAGAGGGAGGGGGAGGGGGAGGGGGAGGGGGAGGGGGAGGGGGAGGGGGAGGGGGACGGGGAGCGGGTGGGCTAAGTAAGTAAATAAATAAATATAAATAAATAAATAAGAAAAGGACCCTACCGTTCACTCTGTTGCTTTCCACACACAAAGCAAAAACAGAGGACCCAAAGGACACAATGTTTACAATGTGAATTTTGAAAGAGGGACATCCCCTTTGGGCACTTCATACACTACCCCTATCAGCAGGATGCAATCGTTTCTGTTTTTCCCTCTACCTGGTCCTTCCAGACTTCAGAAGCTCTCAGCGAGGGTTCTTATCGCCTTGGCGATAGAGTGATTTTTTTTCCACACGTTCCTTAGGGGCCCGGAGGATGTTTCCGTGAAGCGGGGGATACACACTTCTGGATAGGAGAGTCCTGTGCTACGTGTGGTTTGTTCTTTTCTTTGCGTGTGGCTCTTCACCCGAGAGGGGGACTGGGTCCTGAAGTTTTCCGAGTGGCCTCCGATATCTGGGGGCAACCCTCTCTGGGGGGAAACATGTCCCATGTTCTCTTGCCCTGCTGACGGAGAACTCAAAAGGCCTTGTGCCTGAAGCCCTGCGGATGGAAGCTAGAGGACTTGGTGAACATTTCTGACAGAGCTTCCCCGCTGGCTCACACAGTCTAGAGTCTGCGTGCCATGTCTCTGACTGCCTGCACCCACAGGCGCACCCCACACACCCATGCTGCACACACACACGGCCCCACGTGGCACCCGTACCCAGCACACACACACACACCACACATCCCCACACACGCAACACACCTGTGCACACCACAGACACACCCCACGTATACCCACAGACACCACACGCGTACCCGCACACACCACACACACACCCTCCCCCCACACACCACACACACCGGCCTCACACCACCCACTCACCCACCCACTCACTCACTCACTCACTCACTCACTCAGTCACTCACTCCCTCCCTCCCTCTGACTGTGTTGTCCTTTCTGTGTGGGGGTGGGCCTGCGGGGGGTGGGGGGGGCGGTGTGTGTGTGTGTGTGGGGGTAGGCGTGGGGTGTGTGGGATGTTCCTGTCGCTGGTTCGGGCGTGAGGTGCCGTGGGCAGATACACACACACACACACACACACACACACACACACACACACACACACACACACACACACACACACTCTGGGTTGTCCTTTGCCTGGCTGTGTCTCTGCCCGCCCCCTCTCAAATTCGCACCACTGACAGGCACACCCCACACACACCACACACACAACACCTGCGCACGCCACACAGACACACCACACCACACCACACACACACACACACACACACACACACACACACACGCTGTGTTGTCCTCTGCCTGGCTGTGTCTCTCTGCCCGCCCTCTCTCACACTCGCACCACCCTGAGGCACACACCACATGCATCCCCACACCCCCTGCTCCCCCCCCCCGCCCCCACACACACTCTGTGTTGTCCTTTGCGTGTGTGGTGTGGGGCGCGGGTGTGGGGGGGATTGTGGTGGGGGGGTGTGGGTGCGGGGAGTGCGGGGTGAGTGTGGGTGCGGGGAGCGCGGGGTGTGTGGGTATGCGTGGGATGTGCCTCCGGGTGTTGCGAGTGTGAGAGCGGGCGGGCAGAGGGACACAGCCAGACACACACCCATGCACACACTCTGTGTTGTTCTTTGCCTGGCTGTGTCTCTCTGCCCGCCCCCTCTCACACTCGCACCACCCGGAGGCACACCCCACACACCCCACGCATATCCACACACACTACGCCCCCACACACCACACACAACACACTCCCCCCCACACACCACACACGCAACACCTGCGCATGCCACAGACACACCACACCACACCACACCACACACACACACACACTGTGTGTGTGTTCGTGTTCGTGTTCCTCGCTTTCTCCTTCCCTTCCTCATTGTCCCTCTGCCCCTCCCGCCCCTCCCTCCACCTTCACAGGACAGGAGTGCCTTTAAGATGAGCCTGCCTGTTGTTAATACACCCTTGACATGAAGATTTCTACACTCTGACCTGTCACGCCTGTAACCTGGGGGGTGGTCAAACCTCCTTGGTACGCTAGGTATATAGCTTTCTCCGTGGAAGGTGGAAGCCTTCCTTCCGTCCCTCGCTGCAGACGAGCAAACCGACAACAACTGAAAGCAACGGTGTTTGCCACTTGGGGCATACCTTCCACAGTCTCTAGTGATTGACACGCCACCCACTTCCCCGAGCCAATCCTAGGAGCCTTCACCCAAGGCTCTTGCAGACATTCTTCACATCTGTCAGTCCTTCCAAGTCACCCGCCATCATCAGGCGAGGTGTAGAGAACCGATGGAAAAACTGGAGGAATGACTTCTTCCATGGGGTGGGAGGAAATGAGGAAGGAGTAGGATGCTAAAGGTGGGATGCCTGACTTCTTGACGAAGCGAGGATCGATCGGGGGGGGGGGGGCGGACTGTGAACTCAGGAGGTCCGGTTGAACACGTGCACATATAAACGGTACATCAAGACAATCAACAAGCACCCATCAAAGTGCTTACAGGGCAGGTAATAAAACAAACAAACAAACAAACAAACAAAACACACACACACACACACACAAAACAAGCACCCCACTATGCAGCCCAGGAGAGTGTAGACTTATGACTTTGCATTAACCTCTAAGGGAAAAGAATCTGAAAACCTGACGCGACGAACACGACTTTGTAAACCCACTCGATACTTCATTGCTGCCATAAGGGTGGTGTCATTTGCATATCTCAGGGGATTGGTACTTCTCCGGGCAACCTCGATTCCAGCTTGTGCTTCATCCCACCCAGCGTTTCTCATGATGTGTACTCACTCAGCATGTAAGCTGGATAAGCAAGGTGACCACATAACAGCCTTGATGGACTCCTTTCCCTATTTGGAACCACTCTGTTGTGTTCCATGTCTACTTCTAACTGTTGCTTCCTGACCTGCAGAAATACCGGGTTGTTGTTGTTGTTGTTTGTTTGTTTGCTTGCTTGCTTGCTTTGTTTTGTTTTGTTCTGTTTTTTAATTCCCTAACCTGAATGAAAAGCGAGAGAGACAGAGAGAAGACGGAGGGAGGGGCGGGCGGGCTAAGTAAATAAATAAATAAAAATAAAATAAATAAGAAAAGGACCCTACCGTTCAATCTGTTGCTTTCCACACACAAAGCAAAAACAGAGGACCCAAAGGACACAATGTTTACAATGTGAATTTTGAAAGAGGGACATCCCCTTTGGTCACTTCATACACTACCCCTATCAGCAGGATGCAATCGTTTCTGTTTTTCCCTCTACCTGGTCCTTCCAGACTTCAGAAGCTCTCAGCGAGGGTTCTTATCGCCTTGGCGATAGAGTGATTTTTTTCCACACGTTCCTTAGGGGCCCGGAGGATGTTTCCGTGAAGCGGGGGATACACACTTCTGGATAGGAGAGTCCTGTGCTACGTGTGGTTTGTTCTTTTCTTTGCGTGTGGCTCTTCACCCGAGAGGGGGACTGGGTCCTGAAGTTTTCCGAGTGGCCTCCGATATCTGGGGGCAACCCTCTCTGGGGGGAAACATGTCCCATGTTCTCTTGCCCTGCTGACGGAGAACTCAAAAGGCCCTGTGCCTGAAGCCCTGCGGATGGAAGCTAGAGGACTTGGTGAACATTTCTGACAGAGCTTCCCCGCTGGCTCACACGGTCAAGAGTCTGCCTGCGATGCAGGAGACCCGGGTTCCATCCCCGGGCCAGGAAGGTCTCCTGGAGAAGGACATGGCAACCCGCTCCAGTACCCAACTCTGACGTCTAGACATCTCCTTGACTGACTCCCCCTCCACCGACTGGTTTCGAATGAATCCACTCCAGGGATGAACCGGTGTGTTTCCTTGCTTTCCCTACAAGTGCCTCTGAGGAAAAAAATTACCTGATTGCTTGCACCCCAGGCCTGCTTTCCCGAACCTGTCTGTGGACCTCACAGCCTCCTGAGAGGAGATACGATAACTGTTTCACTGAATGGAGGATCTGTGCTCAGAAACTCTTTCCACGACATGGAGGCCCGTACTAACTAACCTATTTGGTCCTTCCCTCGTTCCTTCCTTCTTTCCTTCTGGATTTGTTGTTGTTGTTGTTGTTCCCCCCTTTCTCCCCCCCCCCCCTTTTTTTGGGGGGGGGGACTTCTCTCTCAGGTCCATGCACACGCACACGCGCCGTTTCTCACGTACACGCGTACATGCATGCACTCACACACACAGTCACCAGTTCAGCTTTTCATGGGTTTCAGGGAAGTGTCAGAGGAGGGAACTGCTGGGGTCCGGAGCAGGCCGCCCACCCCACCCCACCCCACCCCACCTCACATGAACCTCCATGTCCTGTGGAGTGTTTTGGACTCAAGTGACTTAAGAACCAAGAACCGGCCAGCGCCAGAGGAACGCTCCGCCCCTCCCTCCTTCTCTGTCTCTCTGAAGGCAGGCAGGAATGAAAACCTCCTTCCACGGAGGAAGATGTCAAGTGATGATGGCTGCTTGGACGCACGTCCGTGATCCTCACATGCATGAGTGGGGTTTCCTGGGTTACGAAAAGGAAGAGACTTCTTTGGCCTGACACAAGGCGAAGTTTGTCCCTCAGCCTCCCGCCCCACCTCCCCCCCCCCACCCCTAGCCCCCTTCCTCCGCGCGGTGCCCAAGGGGCAGCCTCAAGGTGGGGAAATGGAGAAATGGGGGTGGGGCGGATCACCATTCAATAGAGAGAAGCTCGAGGCAAAGTCAAAGGCTCTGACTTGACTGGAAAGCTTTCTGCATTTGAATGAAGCTATCTGACGAGGCCCTGCAGGGGGAGGGTGGGGGTGGGGCCCACAGACAATAGCCCCTGCCTGCCTGCCTGCCTGCCTGCCGGGCTGAGGAGGCCCTCTGGCGGCGGTGGCGGGGCCATGCCCCCGACTCCTGCAACTCGGTCCCCTCAAGGAAACTTCTGGGGTGACTCCCTTGTCCAGGGAGTCATCAAAATTGGCCTGTTTCTGAAAAAGGCCCGAGTCACAGCTGTGACAGAGTCCCTGGATCTCTTCTTGACACATGGATTGACCTGCACCCTCCCATCCTGTCAGATCCTTTGGACACTCTCAAAGAGGTCTTTGGCCTGGGCCAGAAAACAAGCCAAGATAAACAAATACGTTTTTGTCTGTTTTTTTTTTTTTTTTGAACAGGGCGAAAACGATGCAGGGCCGTGGATCAGAGAGAAACTTGCTCCTCTCACACGCGTGAAGGCAGGAAGTTCTCAGCGGGAGAGAACCTGCCTTCACTTTTCACTTCTCAGGGGGACCTGGACCGGTCCCCTCGCCTCGCACGCCCCCAACCCCTAGCCCAGCTCTCCACCACCACCACCACCACCACCACCACCACCACCCCCCCCGTCTCGTCTCCCCAACGTCAGCCCCACTCCCACCCCCACCCTCCGGCCACCGAGGGGGCCCCGTGGAGGGGTGGCCATGGCCTTCTCAGCCCCTGTTCTGAGATGTCACTTGGGAAACCGCTCTAGGCCGAGATGCCAGATTGCTGCCCTGCTGCTTCGTGTCCGTCTCCATCAGCCATGCCCAAAAGGCACGTGAAATAATGGACAGCAAATAGTGTACCCAGAAAACACAGAATGATCCTCCTGAACACCACACAGCCATTTTTATGGATCCACATAGAGGACGCGGAGCTCCCTCGGCCCAGAGGCCAAGTGCGTCCCGGCCAGCTGGTCGACCCGGAGCTGCCTCGGCCCAGAGGCCAAGTGCGTCCCGGCCGGCTGGTCGACGCGGAGCTCCTTCGGCCCAGAGGCCAAGTGCGTCCCGGCCGGCTGGTCGACCCGGAGCTCCCTCGGCCCAGAGGCCAAGTGCGTCCCGGCCGGCTGGTCGACCCGGAGCTCCCTCGGCGCGGCGCCCAAGCGGGCCTCGGCCGGCTGGTCAACGCGGAGCTCCCTCGGCCCAGAGCCCAAGTGGGGCCCCGGCCGGCTGGTCGACGCGGAGCTCCCTCGGCCCAGAGCCCAAGTGGGGCCCCGGCCGGCTGGTCGACCCGGAGCTCCCTCGGCCCAGAGGCCAAGTGCGTCCCGGCCGGCTGGTCGACCCGGAGCTCCCTCGGCCCAGAGGCCAAGTGCGTCCCGGCCGGCTGGTCGACCCGGAGCTCCCTCGGCCCAGAGGCCAAGTGCGTCCCGGCCGGCTGGTCGACGCGGAGCTGCCTCGGCCCAGAGGCCAAGTGCGTCCCGGCCGGCTGGTCGACGCGGAGCTCCCTCGGCCCAGAGGCCAAGTGCGTCCCGGCCGGCTGGTCGACGCGGAGCTGCCTCGGCCCAGAGGCCAGAGGCCAAGTGCGTCCCGGCCGGCTGGTCGACGCGGAGCTCCCTCGGCCCAGAGGCCAAGTGCGTCCCGGCCGGCTGGTCGACCGGAGCTCCCTCGGCACGGCGCCCAAGACCCGCTCCCTCGGCGCGGGCCAAGCGGCCCGGCCGGCTGGTCGACGCGGAGCTCCCTCGGCCCAGAGCCCCAAGTGGGGCCCCGGCCGGCTGGTCGACGCGGAGCTCCCTGGGTCCCCGGCCGGCTGGTCGACCCGGAGCTCCCTCGGCCCAGAGGCCAAGTGCGTCCCGGCCGGCTGGTCGACCCGGAGCTCCCTCGGCGCGGCGCCCAAGCGGGCCTCGGCCGGCTGGTCGACGCGGAGCTCCCTCGGCCCAGAGGCCAAGTGCGTCCCGGCCGGCTGGTCGACGCGGAGCTGCCTCGGCCCAGAGGCCAAGTGCGTCCCGGCCGGCTGGTCGACGCGGAGCTCCCTCGGCCCAGAGGCCAAGTGCGTCCCGGCCGGCTGGTCGACGCGGAGCTCCCTCGGCCCAGAGGCCAAGTGCGTCCCGGCCGGCTGGTCGACCCGGAGCTCCCTCGGCCCAGAGGCCAAGTGCGTCCCGGCCGGCTGGTCGGCCCGGAGCTCCCTCGGCGCGGCGCCCAAGCGGGCCTCGGCCGGCTGGTCGACGCGGAGCTCCCTCGGCCCAGAGGCCAAGTGGGGCCCCGGCCGGCTGGTCGACGCGGAGCTCCCTCGGCCCAGAGCCCAAGTGGGGCCCCGGCCGGCTGGTCGACCCGGAGCTCCCTCGGCCCAGAGGCCAAGTGAGTCCCCACTACAAGTCCAGTCCCCATCCTCACCACCCAGTTGACCCCCTTTACCCATTTACCCTCCCCCACCTCCCTGTCAAGAGATTATCCTTGCGAAACCTGGAATCACTACATCTTTCATACTTCTCTTGCATTTGGCAAGAGGGCCAGGAAGACTTTGTTTCCTATGTTTTACCACACTCTGAAGTTCGGCACCTGTAGACCACGCTTCCTTGTGATAGGGCATTTTCATCCTGAACTGAAGAGCCAGAGGATTTGTGTTATGTCCCAGCAAGACACCTGCAGGCTCTGTTCACTGCTCCAGGGGATGGAAGTCCAGAAATCCTGTGCTGTTCAAGTGTGCTATTGGCAGTTTATAGTACGGATTCTATTAACGGTGTAGTATCATTTTCTGTCAGTCTCCTAGAGGTTGGTTAGCATTATGGTCCTTGTATCAGCAGTTCTTTCTTTTTCTGTTCTGCCTTTGATGACCATGAAGGAGAGCAGTGGTTCTCAGGCATTAATGGCCCATGAGTACAGTACAATCACTGTTCCCTCTAGTGTGGTCTCCAGGTGTGGTTCCAAAGGAATACTTTTAAACAAAACATCAGTCTTGAGGTTTTAATAGTCTGTATTTTTCTTTTGTTGATTTAAAATGTGTCTTCCTTTTTTCTTTACTAGTGGATACGCGTTCTGAAGAAGACTCTTTAAGCAGGTAGGATTTGATGGATTTTTAAACTTGTATGTGTCACTAGGAGAACACACAGAGAAGAGAAGCTGCTGCTTGCTGAGCGTCCTGCTCTGGGTCAGAGACTGCATCATGTGCGCAACGTCTGTGACCTCATGGAGTCACCAGAGCAGCGTCGTAAAACCACTGTGTCCTGCTTTACTTAATCAGGCAACTGTGGTTCGGGAGGTTGATGAATTGACCCATGATTCCATGGTTAAAATGAGTTGACCTGTGATTTGACAGCTGGCCTGCCTGACTCCAGCATCCACTCTCGTGTCCCTCAGCAGAAATTGAGAAGTACCCGGGTAGCATATAAGTGAAACATATAAATTAGTTCTTTGACTTGTGTCCATTTTCAGTTTTAGACATTGCGGGGGACTCCTGTATCCCCTTTACAGTAAAGGGAGGAATGGGGCCTTCTCCATAAGTGATTCCCCTGCTGAAGGACCAAGACTGCCATTTTTGATGGACACAGATTAGTCTCTGAACCAGGGACAGACAATGGAGAAGGAACAGCATATCCTTCTGCTTTAAGTCATCAGGTTTATTCCACTTTGGGCAAACAAAAGTTATGTCAGTCCATCAATTGGATTTTCAGTTCAGCTGTTAGAACTTTTGGTGAAAACAAATATTTTTAGGCTCTGCCGATATATTGGCTGTCACTCTCTGCTATGGAAACTAAGAATGAGTGTTAACTAGATATTTCATAGATTGGGAGACAAGGAAGCAGCAATAGGTAATGAAAAACTTTTTTGGAGACTTCCCTGGGGGTGCAGTGGTTAAGATGGTTACTAAGACATCTTCCAGTGTAGGCAGTGTGGGTTCAATACTCAGTCAGGGAAGCTAAGATCTCACATGCCTCAGGGTCAGACTGCCAAAACATATAATAGAAGCACCATTGGCACTAATTCAGTAAAGACTTTAAAGGTGGTCCACATCAAAAAATCTTTAAAAAATTTTTTAAAAAAGGCTGTTTTAAAACAGGCCAAATTTTATTCATGTCAAGAAAGTTTATTTACTATATAGAGAGACTTTCACTTTTTTTTTTTTTTTTCTTTTGTTCAAGGAAATGAGCTCACTCATTTTTATTGTATGTTTCTGCTTTAAAGGTTTCCCAGCGAACCTGGCGTTGATTTAGGGCCTCCATCAAACAATGAAGCCTTAGATTTTAAAACCAAGGTAAAGTGTTCTGTTGTGAAATTTGTTTTCATGCTCTGAATTTAGTTTCATGTAGTATTTACTCTTATGATTAGACACTGCAAGTGGCAAATAGATTCAAGAGATCAGATCTGATAAACAGAGTTCCTGAAGAACTATGGATGGAGATTCATGACATTGTACAGGAAGCAGTGATCAAGACCATCCCGGAGGGAAAGAAATGTAAAATGGCAAAATGGTTGTCTGAGGAGGCCTTCCAAATAACTGAGAAAAGAAGAGAAGCAAAAGGCAAAGGAGAAAAGGAAAGATCCACCCATTTGAATGCAGAGTTCCCAAGAATAGCAAGGAGAGATAAGAAAGCCTTTCTCAGGGATGAATGCAAAGAAATAGAGGAAACAATGGAATGGGAATGACTAGAGATCTCTTCAAGAAAATTAGAGATACCATGGGAATGTATCATGCAAAGGTGGGCACCATAAAGGACGAAATGGTATGGACCTAACAGAAGCGGAATTCATTAAGATGAACTCTACAAAACAGATCTTCATGACCCAGATAACCAGGATGGTGTGATCACTCACCTAGAGCCAAACATTCTGGAATGCGAAGTCAAGTGGGCCTTACGAAGCATCACTACGAACAAAGCTAGTGGAGGTGATGGAATTGCAGTTGAGCTATTTGAAATCCTAAAAGATGATGCTCTGAAAGTGCTGTACTCAATATGCCAGGAAATCTGAAAATTCAGCAGTGGCCACGGGACTGGAAAAGTTCAGTTTTCCTCCAATCCCAAAGGAAGGCAATGCCAAAGAATGTCCAAACTACCACATAATTGCACTCATCTCACACACTAGGAAAGTAATGCTCAAAATTCTCCAAGCCAGGCTTCAAGATGACATGAACCATGAACTTCATATCTTCAAGCTGGATTTAGAAAAGGCAGAGGAACCAGAGATCAAATTGTCAACATCCTCTGGATCATAGAAAAAGCAAGTGAGTTCCAGAAATGCATCTACTTATCCTTTATTGAGTGTGCCAAACCATTTGACTCTGTGGATCACAACAAAGTGTAGAAAATTCTTCAAGTGATGGGAATACCAGACCACCTGACCTGCCTCCTCAGAAATCTTTATACAGGACAAGAAGCAACAGTTAGAACTGGATATGGAACTATAGACTGGTTCCAGATCGGGAAAGGAGTACATCAAGGATGTAAATTGCCACCCTGCTTATTTAACTTAGATGCAGAGTACATCATACGAAATGCTGGGCTGGATGAAGCACAAGCTGGAATCAAGATAGCCAAAAGAAATATCAATAACCTCAGATACGCAGATGACAGCACCATGATGGCAGATATTAAAGACCTAAAGAGCCTCTTGATGAAAGTGAAAGAGGAGAGTGAAAAAGTTGACTTACAGCTCAACATTCAGAAAGCTGAAACTCCAATACTTTGGCCATCCAATGTGAAGAACCGACTCATTGGAAAATACCAATTCTGGGAAAGTTTGAAGGCGGGAGGAGAAGGGGACGGCAGAGGATGAGATGGTTGGATGGCAGCACCGACTCAATGGACATAGTTTGTCAAACCTCTGGGAACTGGTGAAGGACAGGGAAGCCTGGTGTGCTGCTGTCCATGGGATCGCAAAGAGTCGCACACAGCTGAGCAACTGACCTGAACTGATGTTGATATTTTCATAAAATTTGAAGAACAGTGTAGATGCATATAATTAGATTAATAAAATCATATGAAAAAGAGGCTTTGCTCATAGTATATCCTTAAGAATACTTATAAATTACTGATCTATTTTTGTAAATTCTAAATATATGTGTTTCTCCACATACCTTCTTATACTTATTTTTTTTCCCCGTGAAGTTTGTTCTTGACTAAGAATGTCTCACCTTTTCCTTTCTTCTTTCTCCTCTACCTTTTTAATTTCTTTTTTTAAATATTTACTATTAAGTTAATTTTTCCTCACAGAGCAAATTTCTTCAGTGTCTGTTCCTTCAGTCCATCACTCTCTTCCCCTATTGTGCACATGTTTGCTTATGGCTGTCTATTTAGAGTGTTTGTGGCTTTCATTCATGATCATTGCCCTACGCGTTTAACCTTGCTTTTTTCCCTGTTTCATAGAAGCAGCTGATTTTCCCCCCCTGTTTTATATCTCTAGCTGTTTGACAAACAGAATAGAAGTAGCTTATCCTGTTTGCAGTTCTAGTGCATCTAAATAAGGTTCTGCTAAAACCTAAACTTTCATATTTCCCTTCCCAAGTGATAATTCATGTATATATTAATCATGGAAGCAGATTTCAAAATATAGCAATTAATTTAAATGTCTTAGTTTTTCAATAGTGCTCTGAACTCCTGGGGATAAATTATTACTCTCGAACATTTTGGTCGAGAAAGTGATCTAGTGGGTGTCATCGTATTTGTATAGCTGTCAATTCGGGGTAAGGAGAGGAACATCCGGGGCTTCTGATGTCGTCTGTCATAATCCTTTCCCCATGAGCAGGTCAGTCAGTGGCAGAACTGGGATTTGAATCCACCTCTGAATGACTCCAGAGCCTGTGCTCTTTGTGTTAGATCATAGAGGAGTGGAGGCTGTTATAAATTTATTCAGGTTGATACTTGTTATAGTCTTCAAGCTCTTATTTTCTTCTCCAGCATGTCGTGAAACCAAAGTTGACAAAGCTCATGAAGCCTTCTCAGCAATCCAACAGAAACAGTAAGTTGTTCGAAGACTGTCCTTCTGGTGTTATTCCCCGATTTGAAATGACACATGTTCTCATGTCCTCTCCTGTTTTCACTGTAGTAGAAGCAAAGTGTGGCCTTTTGAGACCAGAGAATACGACTTTCTCTGAGGACAGTAATTCTGATAGCAACATTGAAGATGTGGTTGAAACATTTCCCAGACCATCACCCTGGTTTGAGGGCATCTGTCAGCCTGCCTTCCCATCACCTGAGCCTGTTCCCAAACTTCTCAAGTCTGTAGCAGGCCTTGGTCCTACAAAGGTAAGTGGTTCTGTTTGTAACTCTTCTTTCCCTGTACTTGTTCACATACCATTCCCCTGATCCTTATGAAGACAGAAAGGATCCCACCACAGAAATAGAAGCCCTCAAAGTCACGGTACGAAATGGTGTGATAATAAGAGCCATACATGTGCATGATTCAGAGTTATAAATATTGGCATACTAAGTATATACCATTATGAAAGTACTGAATTACAAAGCACTTAGGAAAATCAACTAGATGAATATGAAGATGGGGAGGAGGATGAAGGGGAAGAATTCCTTTACGAAGGACAAGATGAATATAAGATGGAATGAGGGTGAAGATGAGACAGATTACTTTACACACACAACAGAAATAGTGGGGGTAAGTCAGACCAGGAACTCTATGTTATAATTCTGCGAGACATTATTTCAAATTCAACTTAAGAGAAAGTGAGGTCATGAAAAAACAATGCTCATACTCTTTTGAATGGCATATAGCTGATTTTTATGAAGAACTGAAAGAAAATGTGTTCCTTATTGTTTTTGGTGGTTGTTTTCGACGGTGGTGATGGTTCTTGCTTTTTCCTTCAATTGAAGTGTAGTCAGTTTAAAATGCCATGTAAGTTTCAGGTGTACAGTAACGTGGTTTGTTTATACTTGTTTATGTATATATGTTTTTTGAATATAGTTCCCTCTGGAAGTCCATTTAAATTTGAAGTGATTTCTCTTAAAAAAAAAAAAAAAACTCACTTTGAAATTAATGAAGCAATGTCTTCTATTTAACCTAGCAAAACTTTCGTTTAGTGGCAATTCAGGATGAGCCCTGTTTTAGGCCTTGGGAGATGTCCATCTTAAAGGAGATCAGTCCTGGGTGTTCATTGGAAGGACTGATGCTGAAGCTGAAGCTCCAATACTTTGGCCACCTCATGTGAAGAGTTGACTCATTTGAAAAGACCCTGATGCTGGGAGGGATTGGGGGCAGGAGGCGAAGGGGACGACAGAGGATGAAATGGTTAGATGGCATCACAGATTCGATGGACATGTTTGGGTGGACTCCGGGAGTTGGTGATGGACAGGGAGGCCTGGCATACTACGGTTCATGGGGTCACAAAGAGTTGGACACGACTGAGCATCTGAACTGAACTGAACTGAATGTAGGGTTTTACAGCCTACAGGTTTTACGTTTAGACCATGTTTTCCTTGATAGCACCCTAGATTTGACCTTAGCCAAGAAGCCATTTCTGTCTTTTTGCGTCCTGTGACAATTGGACAGGTGCAGATGCTGTAAAGGGGATACAGATATTGAACCCAGTGAGTCCTGGTTCCTTTGTATTTAATAGTCCTTTTTTTTGTCTCATAGCTTATCCTTCTCACTGATTTTACTTTCAGCTGGTTCATAGCAATAGTCTCCGTTCCCCCATGTTTCAGTGTCATTTTCTTCTCTTGCCTAGAAGCTGTCACTGGCAGCCTCTTCAAGGGCCATCAGGCTTCTGTTTACAAACTCATGAAGCCCTTTGGGTTTCCATTTCTTTCTCTGTATCCATTCGGGTCCCACCTACATCCAGGTTCAAAAGCATTCTCACATGTTTTAGTTCTTTTTTAATGGCAATACCTCATTTTTGGGCGTCACTGACTCAATGGACATGAGGTTGAGCAAGCTCCAGGAGTTGATGATGGACAGGGAATCCTGGTGTGATGCAGTCCATGGGGTCACAAAGAGTCAGGCGTGACTGAGTGAACTGCACTGAACCCCATTTTTAATATCCGTATCTGTGCCAGTTATTTATTGCTAACAAATTGTATTAGAGATCACCCAAAGCCTAGTGGCTCAAAACAGCATTTCCTTTGTTCACAAGTCTGTGTTGGGGCAAGGCTCAATGAGTGAGCCCAGCTCATTTCTTCTCCAGTCTTCATCAGCTGGGATGTCGTGAAGGTGGGGACCAGAGTCATCTGAAGACCTGTTCATGCACACGTCCGGCAGTTGGAGCTGGCTTTTGGATGGGTCATTAGGTGGGGGCGGTCAGTCGGGACACTGACATGTGCTCAGTATGTAGCCTGGGCTTCTTCAAAGCGTGGTGACTGATGCTAAGAGTGGGCTTCCCCACGGAGCCAGTCAGAAGCTATTTAGCTTGAGAAATCACATAGCAGTTCCCCCAGACTCTGTCCACTAGAATCAGTTACTGAGGCCAGCACATATTTAAGGAGAGGGAATTTCACAAGAAAATTGTCAAAGAATTTGTAGACATGTTTGAAAACCACCGGCTCCACTCACCTCGACTTACCAAGTAATCCTTCTGTCTAAATGAAAGTTCTTTCCAACTCTGTGTCACTGAAATTCCAGCAAATATTTTTTGTGTGTTTTCTTTGGTATAGTCTGTTATTCTGTGGAAAGTAACAAAGGATTACAAGAAAGAGGCATTTTTCTCTTGTTCAGAAAAATGTATGGATCATCTCACTAAACTCTTAGGAGACGGGATATCTTTAGCCTTGCAAATCATTTCTCTTTGGAATGCAATTCAAATTAGCAAAAACTATTTCTAGTTCAGAAAAAGGCTTATTGGATTAAAATCCATACTTAGAAGATTTATTAATTACAGCCTTATTTTCACAATCTTCTTTTGGGAGGCATTTATTAACTCAGCCTCAGATAACTCAATACAGTATACCTCAAACTTCTTTAAAAACCATGGGACATGTTGGGGGGGAAGGAGTAAGAGACGTTCTACTAAGGGGTGACTTGCAGTCATTCCATGGAGGAATGATAGAAAAGTACTATTATAGAACAATAAAAGAGTGTAAAATCAAGTGCAAATTTTGTGTGACAAAGATGATGACAGTGAAGACTATATTTTGTGACTCTTGGTGGTTTAAACTTCTTTCTTGATTCTCTGAGTAATTCCTTGTCCTACATTCATCAATACAGATACCATCATATTTATTTGATCCTTGGTTTGTGTTAGGCTGTGTTCAGTCCACTTCCCTCATTACCAAATGTCATTTGTTTTATTCTTGCAGATTGATGATCGTCCAGCAGAGCTGGAAACTGTATGTTCACAATGTCTGCACATGAATGCAAAAATTCAGGTTCTTCGAGAGGAGTTATTATTCATGACAGGAAAGCAAAAGAAATGTGAAAAACTAGAGAAGAATAACAAGAAGCTGAAGCAAGACATAGTGAACCGCAAAAGTCACATGGAAATGAGTATGACGGAACACAGTCAAGTAGAGCAGTATAAGGAGGAGATTGAAGAGCGAGCGAGACAGGAGCTAGTAGAGAAATTCAAAGAAGTCAACACGGTTTTACAGGTTAATTTGTTGATCTGTCATATCCTTGAATTCACCTCACTGTAAATTACATTGGATGTGTACAGCTTATGTGTTTCCTCTGCTTCCCTTAGAGCAGTTTGTTTGGTAGATTTCTGGAAGGAAGGGGGCACTTGTCTGTCTCTGAAGAGAGAAATATTTCAATTTCCATCACAGTTATCACTCAATTGATCTTTCAGAATGATTCTGACTAGAGGATCCTTTTACTTATAAGACCAGCTGGTATAAAACAAGACCATGAGAAGGAAACAAAGTACTGTGGTTTAGAATGGGTACCATCCTCTTGAATTATTCTCAAGTTGTCTCGTTCAGTTTTTAAAATTTTAAGTTGATCCTCTTATTATTTGAATTATCAGGTTACATAAATACTACTATAACATTGATTCTGCTTTAATTTTATAATTCAGATTTAATTCATTTCACATTGACCATGATTATTTTAAAGTTTCACTTTTCTTTTTTTCACATTTAAAATTGCTCTCTGAATTACTGACTCAAAACTAAAGGGAACAAATATAATTATTCACGTTATAATCATTAACAAAAGAAATATATCTTTTAAAATTTGACTTAGATACAAGCGGCATCTCAAGAAAACTTAGAGCAGACAGACGAGGAGCATATTGCTTTCTTAAGAAGTCAGATGGAACTCAGAATTAAAGAGTTGGCATCTGAAGTCTTCAAGATGGAAACTTATGAAGCAGATTTGGAAAAATATAAGAAACTCTACCTCGAAGAACTAAAAGTTAGGAAGTCATTGGAAAAGAAGCTAGACGAGTAAGTCAAAACACAGAATCACAAAATAAATGTAGTCCATTAATTTGTCTCTGAAGCCTAGTTTTTATAGAGCCAGGTTCTTGAGATTAGTAGGCAGTGAAAGCTAACTAGACAGTCCCTGCTAAGGGGGCGCCCTAAGACAGATTAGTGACACCACGTCCTGGTGCGTTTTCCTACACTGTGTAAAAGCATGCTTGTGAAGTCGGGCCACGTTCACACAGGGGTGAAAGGCGGGGTAGTTCACAGAGGGGACGCTGGCATGGTGGCCTGACTGAGGGAGGGTGTGGAGGCTGGAAGGGGCAGATCCCACCTGCACCGCCCTCTGAAAGCAGAGCACTCCTAGGACGCCTTTCATAAGCCCAGAGAGCATACAGCAAAGGAGCAGGGACCCAGGGCACGTTCTGCTAGTCGATGCCTAAAATAAGCGCACACAAGGGAAGCACCGGTGCTCCCAGAGAGGGTTCAGGGCTGTGGGACGTGATGCTGGGATGTGGGGTGTGGCTTCCGGGGAAGGAGCTCGGTGGGGCCGCTCTCCCTGTTTGTGGAGCGCGATGCCTCTCGCTGTAAAAACATGCACTGAACGCCGTTTCAGCTTTTTGCCTTTTTAAATGAAACCAAAAATCCTCTTCAGACTTTTTTTTTCTTTTTTTCTTTTTTTTTTTAAATGAAAAACAGGTGCCTATGTAGGGCCCTCGTAGAAGTGAAGTAACATAAAATGAACTTTGGAAAAGCAGGGGATGCTTGTAATTGTTCCTGGGGCCGTTTTAGCCCTTTTCAGTCTCACCCACTGACTTTCTCATCCTCCCTCGAGACTGTGGCTCTAGGTGATTCCTCAGAGGCAAGTGCTTAATTTTTCCGAGGTCATGAGTGAAACATTTATACAAGGGGGGTGAAAGCAAATGCTTGAAAGTGGCCTTGTGGGAGGTGTGTTCCTTCATCCCTGAACTGTTTCCTGGGGGCAGGCGTGTCCCAGAGGCGGCAGGCGTCACTGTGAGCCCACCTCCCGTTCTCTCTGACGCCCTTTCTCTCCTCCCCCAGCTGTGACTTGTTACCTGAGGAGCCCAGACACACGTGAGCTTCTTTAGAACAAGGTCAGAGCTCTCACTGTTTACAGCAGGTCTGCTCTCTGCTTCCAGTGCTCACACGGTGTGACGGGAATTCCATTTACTGTGCGGCAGCTTACAAAATGCAAATCCTTTAGGGAATCGTGAACAAAACTGGTGTTTTCCATCTTCCCCAGGACTAATTGGAGGCTGGCAGAGATGAGCACCGAACTTGAGGTGGAGAAACAGCGGAACAGATCTTTACTGAGCACTCTCACCACGAGGCCAGTCCTGGAGCCGCCCTCGCAGAAGAAATTTCCATAATACTTCAATATGAATCTTTCTCCAAAAACAAACATAGGATTTTCTACCTCAATTCCATGCCCTTCAGATAACAGCATGGCGACTGACTTGATCAAGTTTAGTTCTACTATCTTTTTTTCCTTGGGTTTAGCATGTCCAATATGAATGATTCTTATTTTCAACTTCTGAGCTGTTTATTTGACTTATGTGCACTAAGTAAAAGCCATAATTAACTGTGCTAACCAAGGAGACAAAAATTTTATGTTTCTTTGGTCCTAGATTTCTATTTTTAAGATACTTATTAATTTCTTAAATTTCTTGAAAAGCTGCATTTAAATTCTACTTTAGAAATGAAATCTTATTGCCTAGTAACCGAACATATACTTTCAGATATTTGACCTCCTTTCTAATTGATTTCACCTTGGCAAGTGTTCATAATCATCTCCAAGCTCCGCTGAACCCACTGCAGTTTTTCTACCCCTAAGCATAAGTGAATGACTGGCATCGAAACACTAACCATATATGGATGTTTTTGTATTTGAAGGAATCCTATATAAATCCTTTTTATGAATTAAACAAACTTGTAGCACTATATCAGAAGATTAATTTCTAGTTTTCGATCAACATTTTGGTCATTTTCTTACACAAGAATGCATCTTTAATCGCTATTTTACTTAGAGCCTTGTTACTTAAATTTCTAAAAAATATTTTCTGAGCAATTGTAGAACGTTTCTAAATTTGTAGTTAAAGCAAACATTAAAAAATTTTAAATGAAGCTCACTTTTGTCTCTATCTCAACAGCACCTGGGTGATTGATGACTAAGAGCAATGATCTGGGCCGAGGGAGCTCCGCGTCGACCAGCCGGCCGGGACGCACTTGGCCTCTGGGCCAAGGGAGCTCCGCGTTGACCAGCCGGCCGAGGCCCGCTTGGGCGCCGCGCCGACGGAGCTCCGGGTCGACCAGCCGGCCGGGACGCACTTGGCCTCTGGGCCGAGGGAGCTCCTGGCCGACCAGCCGGCCGGGGCCCCACTTGGGCTCTGGGCCGAGGGAGCTCCGCGTCGACCAGCCGGCCGGGGCCCCACTTGGGCTCTGGGCCGAGGGAGCTCCGCATCGACCAGCCGGCCGGGGCCCCACTTGGGCTCTGGGCCGAGGGAGCTCCGCGTCGACCAGCCGGCCGAGGCCCGCTTGGGCGCGGCGCCGAGGGAGCTCCGGGTCGACCAGCCGGCCGGGACGCACTTGGCCTCTGGGCCGAGGGAGCTCCGCGTCGACCAGCCGGCCGGGCCGCACTTGGCCTCTGGGCCGAGGGAGCTCCGGGTCGACCAGCCGGCCGGGACGCACTTGGCCTCTGGGCCGAGGGAGCTCCGGTCGACAGCCGGCCGGGACGCACTTGGCCTCTGGGCCGAGGCAGCTCCGCGTCGACCAGCCGGCCGGGACGCACTTGGCCTCTGGGCCGAGGGAGCTCCGCGTCGACCAGCCGGCCGAGGCCCGCTTGGGCGCCGCGCCGAGGGAGCTCCGGGTCGACCAGCCGGCCGGGACGCACTTGGCCTCTGGGCCGAGGGAGCTCCGGGTCGACCAGCCGGCCGGGGCCCCACTTGGGCTCTGGGCCGAGGGAGCTCCGCGTCGACCAGCCGGCCGGGGCCCCACTTGGGCTCTGGGCCGAGGGAGCTCCGCGTCGACCAGCCGGCCGAGGCCCGCTTGGGCGCCGCGCCGAGGGAGCTCCGGGTCGACCAGCCGGCCGGGACGCACTTGGCCTCTGGGCCGAGGGAGCTCCGGGTCGACCAGCCGGCCGGGACGCACTTGGCCTCTGGGCCGAGGGAGCTCCGCGTCGACCAGCCGGCCGGGACGCACTTGGCCTCTGGGCCGAGGCAGCTCCGGGTCGACCAGCCGGCCGGGACGCACTTGGCCTCTGGGCCGAGGGAGCTCCGCGTCCTCTATGTGGATCCATAAAAATGGCTGTGTGGTGTTCAGGAGGATCATTCTGTGTTTTCTGGGTACACTATTTGCTGTCCATTATTTCACGTGCCTTTTGGGCATGGCTGATGGAGACGGACACGAAGCAGCAGGGCAGCAATCTGGCATCTCGGCCTAGAGCGGTTTCCCAAGTGACATCTCAGAACAGGGGCTGAGAAGGCCATGGCCACCCCTCCACGGGGCCCCCTCGGTGGCCGGAGGGTGGGGGTGGGAGTGGGGCTGACGTTGGGGAGACGAGACGGGGGGGGTGGTGGTGGTGGTGGTGGTGGTGGTGGTGGTGGTGGTGGTGGTGTAGAGCTGGGCTAGGGGTTGGGGGCGTGCGAGGCGAGGGGACCGGTCCAGGTCCCCCTGAGAAGTGAAAAGTGAAGGCAGGTTCTCTCCCGCTGAGAACTTCCTGCCTTCACGCGTGTGAGAGGAGCAAGTTTCTCTCTGATCCACGGCCCTGCATCGTTTTCGCCCTGTTCAAAAAAAAAAAAAAAACAGACAAAAACGTATTTGTTTATCTTGGCTTGTTTTCTGGCCCAGGCCAAAGACCTCTTTGAGAGTGTCCAAAGGATCTGACAGGATGGGAGGGTGCAGGTCAATCCATGTGTCAAGAAGAGATCCAGGGACTCTGTCACAGCTGTGACTCGGGCCTTTTTCAGAAACAGGCCAATTTTGATGACTCCCTGGACAAGGGAGTCACCCCAGAAGTTTCCTTGAGGGGACCGAGTTGCAGGAGTCGGGGGCATGGCCCCGCCACCGCCGCCAGAGGGCCTCCTCAGCCCGGCAGGCAGGCAGGCAGGCAGGGGCTATTGTCTGTGGGCCCCACCCCCACCCTCCCCCTGCAGGGCCTCGTCAGATAGCTTCATTCAAATGCAGAAAGCTTTCCAGTCAAGTCAGAGCCTTTGACTTTGCCTCGAGCTTCTCTCTATTGAATGGTGATCCGCCCCACCCCCATTTCTCCATTTCCCCACCTTGAGGCTGCCCCTTGGGCACCGCGCGGAGGAAGGGGGCTAGGGGGGGGGGGGGGGGAGGTGGGGCGGGAGGCTGAGGGACAAACTTCGCCTTGTGTCAGGCCAAAGAAGTCTCTTCCTTTTCGTAACCCAGGAAACCCCACTCATGCATGTGAGGATCACGGACGTGCGTCCAAGCAGCCATCATCACTTGACATCTTCCTCCGTGGAAGGAGGTTTTCATTCCTGCCTGCCTTCAGAGAGACAGAGAAGGAGGGAGGGGCGGAGCGTTCCTCTGGCGCTGGCCGGTTCTTGGTTCTTAAGTCACTTGAGTCCAAAACACTCCACAGGACATGGAGGTTCATGTGAGGTGGGGTGGGGTGGGGTGGGCGGCCTGCTCCGGACCCCAGCAGTTCCCTCCTCTGACACTTCCCTGAAACCCATGAAAAGCTGAACTGGTGACTGTGTGTGTGAGTGCATGCATGTACGCGTGTACGTGAGAAACGGCGCGTGTGCGTGTGCATGGACCTGAGAGAGAAGTCCCCCCCCCC
The DNA here is from genome assembly GCF_019320065.1 of Cervus canadensis. Taxonomy (NCBI): domain Eukaryota; kingdom Metazoa; phylum Chordata; class Mammalia; order Artiodactyla; family Cervidae; genus Cervus; species Cervus canadensis. The sequence continues at coordinate 103,227,355 of NC_057388.1, forward strand.
AAAAAAAAGGGGGGGGGGAGAAAGGGGGGAACAACAACAACAACAACAAATCCAGAAGGAAAGAAGGAAGGAACGAGGGAAGGACCAAATAGGTTAGTTAGTACGGGCCTCCATGTCGTGGAAAGAGTTTCTGAGCACAGATCCTCCATTCAGTGAAACAGTTATCGTATCTCCTCTCAGGAGGCTGTGAGGTCCACAGACAGGTTCGGGAAAGCAGGCCTGGGGTGCAAGCAATCAGGTAATTTTTTTCCTCAGAGGCACTTGTAGGGAAAGCAAGGAAACACACCGGTTCATCCCTGGAGTGGATTCATTCGAAACCAGTCGGTGGAGGGGGAGTCAGTCAAGGAGATGTCTAGACGTCAGAGTTGGGTACTGGAGCGGGTTGCCATGTCCTTCTCCAGGAGACCTTCCTGGCCCGGGGATGGAACCCGGGTCTCCTGCATCGCAGGCAGATTCTTGACCGTGTGAGCCAGCGGGGAAGCTCTGTCAGAAATGTTCACCAAGTCCTCTAGCTTCCATCCGCAGGGCTTCAGGCACAGGGCCTTTTGAGTTCTCCGTCAGCAGGGCAAGAGAACATGGGACATGTTTCCCCCCAGAGAGGGTTGCCCCCAGATATCGGAGGCCACTCGGAAAACTTCAGGACCCAGTCCCCCTCTCGGGTGAAGAGCCACACGCAAAGAAAAGAACAAACCACACGTAGCACAGGACTCTCCTATCCAGAAGTGTGTATCCCCCGCTTCACGGAAACATCCTCCGGGCCCCTAAGGAACGTGTGGAAAAAAATCACTCTATCGCCAAGGCGATAAGAACCCTCGCTGAGAGCTTCTGAAGTCTGGAAGGACCAGGTAGAGGGAAAAACAGAAACGATTGCATCCTGCTGATAGGGGTAGTGTATGAAGTGACCAAAGGGGATGTCCCTCTTTCAAAATTCACATTGTAAACATTGTGTCCTTTGGGTCCTCTGTTTTTGCTTTGTGTGTGGAAAGCAACAGATTGAACGGTAGGGTCCTTTTCTTATTTATTTTATTTTTATTTATTTATTTACTTAGCCCGCCCGCCCATCCCTCCGTCTTCTCTCTGTCTCTCTCGCTTTTCATTCAGGTTAGGGAATTAAAAAACAGAACAAAACAAAACAAAGCAAGCAAGCAAGCAAACAAACAAACAACAACAACAACAACCCGGTATTTCTGCAGGTCAGGAAGCAACAGTTAGAAGTAGACATGGAACACAACAGAGTGGTTCCAAATAGGGAAAGGAGTCCATCAAGGCTGTATATGTTGTCACCCTGCTTATCCAGCTTACATGCTGAGTGAGTACACATCATGAGAAACGCTGGGTGGGATGAAGCACAAGCTGGAATCGAGGTTGCCCGGAGAAGTACCAATCCCCTGAGATATGCAAATGACACCACCCTTATGGCAGCAATGAAGTATCGAGTGGGTTTACAAAGTCGTGTTCGTCGCGTCAGGTTTTCAGATTCTTTTCCCTTAGAGGTTAATGCAAAGTCATAAGTCTACACTCTCCTGGGCTGCATAGTGGGGTGCTTGTTTTGTGTGTGTGTGTGTGTGTGTTTTGTTTGTTTGTTTGTTTGTTTGTTTTATTACCTGCCCTGTAAGCACTTTGATGGGTGCTTGTTGATTGTCTTGATGTACCGTTTATATGTGCACGTGTTCAACCGGACCTCCTGAGTTCACAGTCCGCCCCCCCCCCCCCGATCGATCCTCGCTTCGTCAAGAAGTCAGGCATCCCACCTTTAGCATCCTACTCCTTCCTCATTTCCTCCCACCCCATGGAAGAAGTCATTCCTCCAGTTTTTCCATCGGTTCTCTACACCTCGCCTGATGATGGCGGGTGACTTGGAAGGACTGACAGATGTGAAGAATGTCTGCAAGAGCCTTGGGTGAAGGCTCCTAGGATTGGCTCGGGGAAGTGGGTGGCGTGTCAATCACTAGAGACTGTGGAAGGTATGCCCCAAGTGGCAAACACCGTTGCTTTCAGTTGTTGTCGGTTTGCTCGTCTGCAGCGAGGGACGGAAGGAAGGCTTCCACCTTCCACGGAGAAAGCTATATACCTAGCGTACCAAGGAGGTTTGACCACCCCCCAGGTTACAGGCGTGACAGGTCAGAGTGTAGAAATCTTCATGTCAAGGGTGTATTAACAACAGGCAGGCTCATCTTAAAGGCACTCCTGTCCTGTGAAGGTGGAGGGAGGGGCGGGAGGGGCAGAGGGACAATGAGGAAGGGAAGGAGAAAGCGAGGAACACGAACACGAACACACACACAGTGTGTGTGTGTGTGTGGTGTGGTGTGGTGTGGTGTGTCTGTGGCATGCGCAGGTGTTGCGTGTGTGGTGTGTGGGGGGGAGTGTGTTGTGTGTGGTGTGTGGGGGCGTAGTGTGTGTGGATATGCGTGGGGTGTGTGGGGTGTGCCTCCGGGTGGTGCGAGTGTGAGAGGGGGCGGGCAGAGAGACACAGCCAGGCAAAGAACAACACAGAGTGTGTGCATGGGTGTGTGTCTGGCTGTGTCCCTCTGCCCGCCCGCTCTCACACTCGCACCACCCGGAGGCACATCCCACGCATACCCACACACCCCGCGCTCCCCGCACCCACACTCACCCCGCACTCCCCGCACCCACACCCCCCCCACCACAATCCCCCCCACACCCGCGCCCCACACCACACACGCAAAGGACAACACAGAGTGTGTGTGGGGGCGGGGGGGGGGAGCAGGGGGTGTGGGGATGCGTGTGGTGTGTGCCTCAGGGTGGTGCGAGTGTGAGAGAGGGCGGGCAGAGAGACACAGCCAGGCAGAGGACAACACAGCGTGTGTGTGTGTGTGTGTGTGGTGTGGTGTGTCTGTGTGGCGTGCGCAGGTGTTGTGTGTGTGGTGTGTGTGGGGTGTGCCTGTCAGTGGTGCGAATTTGAGAGGGGGCGGGCAGAGACACAGCCAGGCAAAGGACAACCCAGAGTGTGTGTGTGTGTGTGTGTGTGCGTGTGTGTGTGTGTGTGTGTGTGTGTGTATCTGCCCACGGCACCTCACGCCCGAACCAGCGACAGGAACTTCCCACACACCCCACGCCTACCCCCACACACACACACACACCGCCCCCCCCACCCCCCGCAGGCCCACCCCCACACAGAAAGGACAACACAGTCAGAGGGAGGGAGGGAGTGAGTGACTGAGTGAGTGAGTGAGTGAGTGAGTGAGTGAGTGGGTGGGTGAGTGGGTGGTGTGAGGCCGGTGTGTGTGGTGTGTGGGGGGAGGGTGTGTGTGTGGTGTGTGCGGGTACGCGTGTGGTGTCTGTGGGTATACGTGGGGTGTGTCTGTGGTGTGCACAGGTGTGTTGCGTGTGTGGGGATGTGTGGTGTGTGTGTGTGTGCTGGGTACGGGTGCCACGTGGGGCCGTGTGTGTGTGCAGCATGGGTGTGTGGGGTGCGCCTGTGGGTGCAGGCAGTCAGAGACATGGCACGCAGACTCTAGACTGTGTGAGCCAGCGGGGAAGCTCTGTCAGAAATGTTCACCAAGTCCTCTAGCTTCCATCCGCAGGGCTTCAGGCACAGGGCCTTTTGAGTTCTCCGTCAGCAGGGCAAGAGAACATGGGACATGTTTCCCCCCAGAGAGGGTTGCCCCCAGATATCGGAGGCCACTCGGAAAACTTCAGGACCCAGTCCCCCTCTCGGGTGAAGAGCCACACGCAAAGAAAGGAACAAACCACACGTAGCACAGGACTCTCCTATCCAGAAGTGTGTATCCCCCGCTTCACGGAAACATCCTCCGGGCCCCTAAGGAACGTGTGGAAAAAATCACCCTATCGCCAAGGCGATAAGAACCCTCGCTGAGAGCTTCTGAAGTCTGGAAGGACCAGGTAGAGGGAAAAACAGAAACGATTGCATCCTGCTGATAGGGGTAGTGTATGAAGTGACCAAAGGGGATGTCCCTCTTTCAAAATTCACATTGTAAACATTGTGTCCTTTGGGTCCTCTGTTTTTGCTTTGTGTGTGGAAAGCAACAGAGTGAACGGTAGGGTCCTTTTCTTATTTATTTATTTATATTTATTTATTTACTTACTTAGCCCACCCGCTCCCCGTCCCCCTCCCCCTCCCCCTCCCTCTTCTCTCTGTCTCTCTTGCTGTTTCATTCAGGTTAGGGAATTAAAAAAACAAAACAAAACAAAACACAAACAAACAAAACCCCGGTATTTCTGCAGGTCACAAGTAGACATGGAACACAACAGAGTGGTTCCAAATAGGGAAAGGAGTCCATCAAGGCTGTATATGTTGTCACCCTGCTTATCCAGCTTACATGCTGAGTGAGTACACATCATGAGAAACGCTGGGTGGGATGAAGCACAAGCTGGAATCGAGGTTGCCCGGAGAAGTACCAATCCCCTGAGATATGCAAATGACACCACCCTTATGGCAGCAATGAAGTATCGAGTGGGTTTACAAAGTCGTGTTCGTCGCGTCAGGTTTTCAGATTCTTTCCCCTTAGAGGTTAATGCAAAGTCATAAGTCTACACTCTCCTGGGCTGCATAGTGGGGTGCTTGTTTTTTGTGTTTTTTTGTTTTGTTTTGTTTTTTTTTTTTTTACTACCTGCCCTGTAAGCACTTTGATGGGGTGCTTGTTTGATTGTCTTGATGTACCATTTATATGTGCAACGTGTTAACCGGACCTCCTAAGTTGACAGTCCTGCCCCTCTTCCCACCCCCACCCCGATCGATCCTCGCTTCGTCAAGAAGTCAGGCATCCCACCTTTAGCATCCTACTCCTTCCTCATTTCCTCCCACCCCATGGAAGAAGTCATTCCTCCAGTTTTTCCATCGGTTCTCTACACCTCGCCTGATGATGGCGGGTGACTTGGAAGGACTGACAGATGTGAAGAATGTCTGCAAGAGCCTTGGGTGAAGGCTCCTAGGATTGGCTCGGGGAAGTGGGTGGCGTGTCAATCACTGGAGCCTGTGGAAGGTATGCCCCAAGTGGCAAACACCATTGCTTTCAGTTGTTGTCGGTTTGCTCGTCTGCAGCGAGGGACAGGTCAGACTGTAGAAATCATGTCAAGGGTGTATTAACTCATCTAAAGGCACTCCTGTCCTGTGAAGGTGGAGGGAGGGAGGGGAGGGGCAGAGGGACGACGAGGAAGGGAAGGAGAAAGCAAACGAGGAACAGGAGCACACACACACACACACACACACACACACAGTGGGTGTGGTGTGGTGTGGCGTGGCGTGTCTGTGGCATGCACAGGTGTTGCGTGTGTGGGGGCACTGTGCTGTGTTGTGGGTGTGTGTGTGGTATGTGGGGGTGGGGTGTGTGAGGGTATGTGTGGGGTGTGTGGGGGTGTGCCTCAGGGTGGTGCGAGTGAGACGGGGCGGGCAGAGAGACACAGCCACACACACACACACACACTCACGCACGCACCACTTACTTGTGTTGTCCTTTGCCTGGCTGTGTCTCTGCATAGCCACACACGCCCCACTCGCTCACGCCCCGGCCACACACTCCCCCACCCACCACGGACAACACAGAGAGTATGTGTGTGTGTGGGGGGTTGGTGTGTGTGTGTGGGGGGGCCAGGGTGTGTGGGGTATGCCTGTGGGTGTGTGCCTGAGGGTGCGAGAAGGGGCGGGCAGAGACACACCCAGGCAAAGGACAACCCAGTCAGAGGGTGTGTGTGTGTGTGTGTGTGTGTGTATCTGCCCACGGCCCCTCCCACCCGCACCAGTGACAGGCACACCCCAGACACCCCACGAATATCTCCCACACACCCCACACTCTGCCCCTAGCCGCACAGAAAGGACAGCAGAGAGAGGTGGGGTGGGTGGTGTGCGACGTGGGTGGTGTGGGGCCGCTGTGTGTGGGGGTCACGCGTGGGGTGTGTCTGTGGTGTGCACAATGTGTTGCTTGTGTGGTGTGCGGGGGCGTGTGTGTGTGTTGTGTACGGGTGCCAGGTGTGTGTGTGTGGGGGCGCGGGGGCAGACACACACACAGTCATGCAAAGGACAACACAGTCAGAGAGAGAGAGAGAGAGAGAGACACAGACAGACACACACACACACACAGAGACAGAATCGGGGATGCGTGCCTTTGGGTGGTGCGGTCAGAGACACAGAGTCAGGCCAAAAACAACCAACACGCATGGACACCCTCCTGAACATTTGGCTGGGCTTGTGTTTTTCTGAGCTCATCACCTCCGTTGATCAAGACCACTCCCATGAAACGTGAATCTGCCACCCTCCCCTCAAACACCATCCAGCCACTTGTCTTTGGCAGGCAGACCGGGGAGTGTGTTCCGAGTTGGCGGGCAGGCGGTTGGGTGTCACCAGGCGAGCTTCGATCCTTGCCGTTCTGGCTCTGAACCTGACCGGAGTGAGTGGATCCGGGTGATCTCTCGTGTCTTTGTTTGAAACTCTTGGCGGGAGAAGGGAGATCCCCCCCATGCCAAGTGACAAGGCCAAAAAGGAGGAAAAGCCCATTCCACTTGAGTCCAAACACCTGCTCTCCCAATCAAGCAAGTTTCTTGAACTGGCTAGCCGTCCACCCTCCCCCGTGACCTCTGGCCCAAGGTGCCCCTCCCACGCAGCCTCCTTCCACAGCCCGAGGGCATTCATTCAAGAGTTGGGGCGGGCGGCCCGGCGGACCCCCCCCCGCCGGACCATCTAAAAGAGCAACTGACAGGCAGCTGTCGAGAGAGCCGGCGGCCGCAGCACGGGAGCTCCGGGGGCGACCGGCGGGGACTCATTGCCAGACAGGGTCCGTCCTAGTGCGCATTTCTACGCTCAGTCACCGACGCGGACAGGAGAACGGGACGCGACAACACTTCTGCAGAAAGTCCCTGGGTGAGGTACGACGACCGGACGGACGGGAGGAGAGGGGACGGGAGGGAGAAAGATTCTTGACTTCCCACCCCCGGGGCAGCGGAATGCTCTCCCATCAGAGGGGGACCGCAGGCCAATGTCAGGCGGCGCGAGCACCCGCGCCGAGAAATACCTCGCCGTCACCCCGGTCCCTGTCACCACCTTTCAGCATACCAGGAGAAACACCTTTTGTGACCCCGACGACGGCTCTTTTGGGAAAAGCCCCGTACAGCAACAGGACAAACAAAAGACGCACGCACGCACGCACGCGCGCGCGCGCACACACACACACACACACACACACACACACACACCCCTTCATATTGAAGGTACCCCTGTGTGTGTGTGTGCGCGCATGGTGTGTGCAAAACAAAAGACGCACACAACATGCACACCCCCCCACCCCTTCATGTTGAAAGTACCCCTCCGTATTATGGCAGTGAAACAAAAAGGAAAGGCACACACCCATCACCCACATAACCGCAACGAGAAAACTCAACGCATCTTAAAAAGAAAACGCAAATGCCCGAGAACGGGTCGTACTGGCGACTCCAGCCGCCAAGGTCAATGCGACCCGGGAACGCAAGGCCATACAACAGCCCATTGCGACAAAGCCAAGCAAAGCCGGGCCAGCTGGTCGAACCGCCGCTCCCTCGGCCCAGAGGCCAAGTGGGGCCCCGGCCCGCTGGTCGACCCGGAGCTCCGGCGGCCCGGCGTCCAAGTGGGCCACGCCACACACGCCACACACGCCATCACCCCGGTCCCTATCACCCCCTTTCCACGTACCAGGAGAAACCCCTTTTGTGACCCCGACGACGGCTCTTTTGGGAAAAGCACCGTACAGCAACAGGAGAAACGAAAGACGCACACACCATGTACACACACACACACACACACACACACACACACACACACTCCATGTTGAAAGTACCCCTCCGTATTATGGCAGTGAAACGAAAAGGAAAGGCACACACCCATCACCCACATAACCGCAATGAAAAAACTCAACGCATCTTAAAAAGAAAACGCAAAAGCCAGGGAACGGGTCGTACTGGCGACTCCGGCCGCCAAGGTCAATTCGGCCCGGGAACACAAGACCATACAACAGTCCATTGGGACGAAGCCAAGCAAAGCCGGGCCAGCTGGTCGACCCGCCGCTCCCTCGACCCGGAGCTCCCTCGGCGCGGCGCCCAAGCGGGCCTCGGCCGGCTGGTCGACCCGGAGCTCCCTCGGCCCAGAGGCCAAGCGGACCCCGGTCGGCTGGTCGACGCGGAGCTCCCTCGGCCCAGAGGCCAAGTGCGCCCCGGCCGGCTGGTCGACCCGGAGCTCCCTCGGCCCAGAGGCCAAGTGCGTCCCGGCCGGCTGGTCGACCCGGAGCTCCCTCGGCGCGGCGCCCAAGCGGGCCTCGGCCGGCTGGTCGACGCGGAGCTCCCTCGGCCCAGAGGCCAAGTGCGTCCCGGCCGGCTGGTCGACGCGGAGCTCCCTCGGCCCAGAGGCCAAGTGCGTCCCGGCCGGCTGGTCGACGCGGAGCTCCCTCGGCCCAGAGGCCAAGTGCGTCCCGGCCGGCTGGTCGACGCGGAGCTGCCTCGGCCCAGAGGCCAAGTGCGTCCCGGCCGGCTGTCGACCCGGAGCTCCCTCGGCCCAGAGGCCAAGTGCGTCCCGGCCGGCTGGTCGACCCGGAGCTCCCTCGGCGCGGCGCCCAAGCGGGCCCCGGCCGGCTGGTCGACGCGGAGCTCCCTCGGCCCAGAGGCCAAGTGCGTCCCGGCCGGCTGGTCGACGCGGAGCTGCCTCGGCCCAGCGGCCAAGTGCGTCCCGGCCGGCTGGTCGACGCGGAGCTCCCTCGGCCCAGAGGCCAAGTGCGTCCCGGCCGGCTGGTCGACGCGGAGCTCCCTCGGCCCAGAGGCCAAGTGCGTCCCCGGCCGGCTGGTCGACGCGGAGCTCCCTCGGCCCAGAGCCCAAGTGGGGCCCCGGCCGGCTGGTCGACCCGGAGCTCCCTCGGCCCAGAGGCCAAGTGCGTCCCGGCCGGCTGATCGACGCGGAGCTCCCTCGGCCCAGAGGCCAAGTGCGTCCCGGCCGGCTGGTCGACCCGGAGCTCCCTCGGCGCGGCGCCCAAGCGGGCCTCGGCCGGCTGGTCAACGCGGAGCTCCCTCGGCCCAGAGGCCAAGTGCGTCCCGGCCGGCTGGTCGACCCGGAGCTCCCTCGGCCCGGTGCCCAAGCGGGCCTCGGCCGGCTGGTCGACGCGGAGCTCCCTCGGCCCAGAGGCCAAGTGCGTCCCGGCCGGCTGGTCGACGCGGAGCTCCCTCGGCCCAGAGGCCAAGTGCGTCCCGGCCGGCTGGTCGACGCGGAGCTCCCTCGGCCCAGAGGCCAAGTGGGGCCCCGGCCGGCTGGTCGACCCGGAGCTCCCTCGGCCCAGAGGCCAAGTGCGTCCCGGCCGGCTGGTCGGCCCGGAGCTCCCTCGGCCCAGAGGCCAAGTGCGTCCCGGCCGGCTGGTCGACCCGGAGCTCCCTCGGCGCGGCGGCCAAGCGGGCCTCGGCCGGCTGGTCGACGCGGAGCTCCCTCGGCCCAGAGCCCAAGTGGGGCCCCGGCCGGCTGGTCGACCCTTACCACGGCAGTGGGAAGGAAAGAGCGCAAGGGCCCCGCGAGTACCCACGTGCCGTCATCTTCCCTCCCCCTGCCCCCCAGGGCCAGAGGGAAGGGACACGTGCGCGCACGGAGGTGGCAGCCGCCACAGGCGCGCGCCACCAGCCCCCCGGCCCCGCTCGCCCCCCCTGGGAAAGGGGACGACGGGGCCGCCCTGCGGCGCCCCCGGACTCTCGTCCGCGCCACGCCTCTCTCCCCGTCCCCCGTGCCTATTTGTTTCTTACAAAAAATGCACTTCCAGTTCTTGCACGTGCACCCTGGGCATCCTGGCACACAGGCAATGTGTTTAGAGGTCAACACATTGCTCAGCAACGTGTTGCTTAGCAACGATCGTTGCTTAGCAACGATCCTTCTGGGATGTAAGGTTCTAAACCGTTGAGCTTCCCAGTGTTGCTTAGCAACGATCGTTGCTTAGCAACGATCATTCTGGGATGTAAGGTTCTAAACCGTTGAGCTTCCCAGCTGGGAGGTTGTGGCCGGCCGGCTCTGGCCTACCTCTAGTGCTCCTGTTGGGTTTAGGGGCCTGTGAAGAGCCGAGGAGGAGGTGAGGTGTGTTTGGAGTCTGTAGGCTCAGTGATGAAGAAGACTTCTGGCTTCAGGAGTAAGAAGGGCAGCTCGCCCTTCGGCTCCTCCATCAGCCCGCGGAGAGACGGCAGTCATAGAATCAACTTTCAGCCCGGGTACCGCACCCGATACAAGGACCTCGGAAAGATCCACAAAGCTGCCAGCGTAGGCAACGTAGCTGAAGTGCAGCGGGTCCTGTTTCTCGGGAAGAGTGGCCTGAATGACAAGGACAAGATGAACAGGTAAGCAGGGAGGAAGGGCCTGGCAGGTGTCCCTCCTGTGAGTCTCCCCTCCAAGGCTGTTGGACACCTTCCTGGGATCCAGCGCCCCACAGACTTGATAGGCTGCAAAAGCTTTAGCTGGTTTCGGACCCGCTTGTAATTCCCCTTATAGAGCACTTTACTGGCCGTTTTAAAGTTATTTAACTGAATGTCAGTAATTACAGAACTTAAATAAAACATGAATAGCAGGCACAGGCGCCCAAGCGGGGCTCAAGCCGGTCGTGTGGGCCCACCCTCGCCGGCATCTCCCCTTTAAGTGAACGCGAGGGCGGCTCGCTGAGACCCACGGAAGAGTTCAGTGGGTCTCCCGGTTAACTGGCCTGGGGGAGCCCCTAAGGCCGCAGTCGGGAGAGGCGGGGCGAGGGGCGGTATCAGAGAGGAGGGACGGGATGGGGAGGCCAGAGGGAACCTGAGTTGCAACTGAGAGGCGGGCCTGATGGTGAGGGCGGGGCTGTTTGTCAAGGGGGCGTGGTCAGCCCGGAGGCGGGGTTAGGGGTTGGAGCGTGACCAGATAGAGGACAGTGGCTGGAGAGGAGCGGCCACGGCGGGGAAAGAGGTGTGGCTAGAGTGTATCGGTGGAGGCGCGGAAGGGACCCATAGTCTATGGACGGGCTTGAATTATGGGGAGGGGCTTTAACAACGGCAGAAGAGGGGTGGAATTGAGGATGGGGTCCCGAAGAAAGGGTGCTGTGTGAAGGGGGGGGGGTGGGCCTGGCCTCCTTGAAGGCTTGATAATGTGTGACTGTCCTATTGTGTACTCTGTGACCCCCAAGCCCTGCATAGCGCCCATTGGAGAGGGAATCTATTGAAGAGCAGCAGTGTGTGGGTAATGAGGGGTGGACTGGCAGATGTGGTATGCCTGGTATTTACTGTAAATGGTGCTGACCTGGCCCTGGCCCGGCAGTGCACTGTGGGATCCACATCCAGGCTTCCCAGAAGAGACAGTGAAAGACCTCAGTTTCGCAACCCATCCAGGAATGCACTCTGCTGTGTGTCTCTAAGGGAGAACTGTGCCCTCTCTGGGCCCATTTCCCTACGGTAAAGTGGGTAACATGGGTATATGGAAGGAATCTCTGATTGTGAACTGAGACCTGAAGCAACAGAGATGTGAGGGAATGCTGCAATGGGCAGTGTCTTGAGGCTGGTACAGACTGGCACTGAGCCCAGAACTGAGCCCAGGACTTGGAGAAGGGAAAGCAAATTTGCCCAGATGCTCCACAGCAGCGGCCCCAGGACTAAAGCGCTGGGCAGAACATGGTGAGAAGGGGTAGGAAGAGTTGTGGTAAGGGCAACAGGGAAAAGCATGACCATCACCACCACCCTTAGGCCCTGGGCCAAGTATTTTATGTGTGGTGTCTCATTTCATACTCCACACAGCTTGGGCAGTGACAGAGTAGGACACAAAGGTCCAGAGAAGTGAAGTGACTGCCTAATTCTACACAGCCAGTTCAGTGATGGGGCCTCGGCCTCGGGGGTGTCACCGTAGAGCCCATAAGCTGTCCTGTAGGCAGTGACGACCAGCCGGCCGGGACGCACTTGGCCGCTGGGCCGAGGGAGCTCCGCGTCGACCAGCCGGCCGGGACGCACTTGGCCTCTGGGCCGAGGGAGCTCCGCGTCGACCAGCCGGCCGGGACGCACTTGGCCTCTGGGCCGAGGGAGCTCCGCGTCGACCAGCCGGCCGGGACGCACTTGGCCTCCGGGCCGAGGCAGCTCCGCGTCGACCAGCCGGCCGGGACGCACTTGGCCTCTGGGCCGAGGGAGCTCCGGGGCGACCAGCCGGCCGGGGCCCCACTTGGGCTCTGGGCCGAGGGAGCTCCGCGTCGACCAGCCGGCCGGGGCCCCACTTGGGCTCTGGGCCGAGGGAGCTCCGCGTCGACCAGCCGGCCGAGGCCCGCTTGGGCGCCGCGCCGAGGGAGCCCCGGGTCGACCAGCCGGCCGGGACGCACTTGGCCTCTGGGCCGAGGGAGCTCCGGGTCGACCAGCCGGCCGGGACGCACTTGGCCTCTGGGCCGAGGGAGCTCCGCGTCGACCAGCCGGCCGGGACGCACTTGGCCTCTGGGCCGAGGGAGCTCCGCGTCGACCAGCCGGCCGGGACGCAACTTGGTCCTCTGGGCCAGAGGCAGCTCCGCGTCGACCAGTCCGGCGGGGGACGCAACTTGGCCTCTGGGCCGAGGGAGCTCCGTCGTCGCGACCAGGGCCGGCCAGGGACGCACTCTGCCTCTGGGCGAGGCAGCTCCGCGTCGACCAGCGGGCCGGCGAACGCACTTGGCCTCTGGCCGAGGGAGCTCCGGGTCGACCAGCGGCCCCGGGACGCCCACTTGGCTTACTCTGGACGAAGGGAGTCACTCCGGAGAAACCAATCCTTCGGAGCAGGTAACCAGGCCGGGACAGCACTTGGACCTCTGGAGAACCGAGGGAAGCATCCGGGATCGACCAGCCGGCCGGGACGCACATTGGCCTCTGAGGGACAACCGAGGGAGCTCCGCGTCGACCAAGCCAGGGACCAGGGACAGCACCATTGGCCTCATGGGGACCGAGGCAGCTCCAGGGAGAAAAAAAAAAAAAATCGGACAGCTGGCGCGGGACGCACTTGGCCTCTGGGCGAGGAGAAACGTACCCGTCCGCTATGTAGGTCACATTAAAAAATGGACTGGGTGTTCAGGAGGATCATTCTGTGTGTTCTGGGTGCACTATTTGCTGTCCATTATTTCACGTGCCTTTTGGGCATGGCTGATGGAGACGGACACGAAGCAGCAGGGCAGCAATCTGGCATCTCGGCCTAGAGCGGTTTCCCAAGTGACATCTCAGAACAGGGGCTGAGAAGGCCATGGCCACCCCTCCACGGGGCCCCCTCGGTGGCCGGAGGGTGGGGGTGGGAGTGGGGCGGACGTTGGGGAGACGATACGGTGGGGTGGTAGCGTAGGATGGTGGTGAGTCGGCACAACTGGAGGTGTGGTGTGAGCTGGGCTGGGGTTGGGGGAGTGCGAGCGAGAAAAGGGACCAGAGGTCCAGGAAGTGAGGTACGTTCGATCAGCCGGCTGTTTCCTGTTCTCACTGTCACGGAGGTTAAGCTGGCATCTTCTCTCCAGGAGGAGGGCCACCACCGCGAGATGGCCATTGGCACAGGCCAAGTGGAGCGCAGTCCTACGAAAGCAAGACAAGTTCTTAGGGAAACGTAGTGTAACTGTTTCAGAACAAACAACTCTTGGTGTGATTGAAAACACTCAACAGCATGGTACTCCTATCCCTCTAAAGCAAATATTTTGTTTTCTTCTGGAGAAAGAGCAGCATTTATTAGCTTTAGCTCCTCTTACACAGTAAGGAAAGAACAATCTACTTGAATAGAATGCGCAAGACCTCGAGATTCAGCTCAACTTGGGTTTGACTTTGACTTTCACTCTGTCACTTATGAGCTGTCACTCAATCTCTTTGTGCCTCAAGTTCCTCATCAACAAAATGGAGAGAGAGTAGTAGTTATCTCACAGGACACAGCTGGGATGCTTAAATGAGATCCATGCACAGATAACTGTGATGCTTAAATGAGATCCATGCACAGATAACAGCTGGTAATTGTTAGATTCGAATATCAAAGTTACTCCTATTGCTACTGTCTTACAAGGACAACATCTAAATGAAGTCAAAGGATATTACAACTCCTTTGCAGATATGTTTTGAGGATTAGAGACAACATTGTACTCTGATGATTCTAATATGCTCATTTTCTCACATTCTAGCGTCTCTGACATTGGAATATAATTTATAAATCACAGGCTTTACAACTGTAAATTATAGCATTTTTGTTTGTTCATTTCTCGTTTTTATGTTTGTCTAATTACCATGAGGGGTTTTCGTCTAAGATTCTTTAGAGATGACGTATGTTATATGTTATTATATAATACAGGTCACAACACAGTGATCCACAACTGTGAACGGTTACACCGCATTTAAAGTGACTATAAAATATTAGCTATATTCCCCCTGTTGGACAATATATCCTTGTAGCTTGCAGGATTTTAGTTCCCTCACCAGAGATCGAACCCCGGGCCCAGAGCAGTGAGTCTTAACCACTGGACGGCCAGGAAATTCCCAAGATTCCCTTGACTTCTGAAAAGGCTGAAAGTTGCCATAGGATACCAATCCTCACAAATAAATTGAAAGTGACAAATTATTTTTATCTGTGCCACATTCCTATGAGTGCCAGAAAGATAAACCCTGTCTGCTCACCCGACTTCCCTACAGACAGCTTGCTCTACAGAGATTTTTAAATTTGGGGGGTTGCTAAATCAACTTTCAGATTTGGTGTTTTTTTGTTTTTGTTTTTTTTTTTCTGGTGTGGAAACCCAGGAAACTCCAGAGTGTTTGCCTTTGAAATCATTCTCAGAAAAGTCTCTGGGGTGCGATATGTGTATACTTACAACTGATTTATGATGTTGTACAGCAGAAACCAAGACAACACTGTAAAGCAATTACCATCTAATTAAAAAGATATTAAGGTTAGTAACCAGAAAAAAAAAAAAAAAAAGGTCATTGTCAGCACACAAAAAAAGTACCAATAGGAATTTCAGTTTTCTTCTGGTACTTTTCTCACCCTGTGTATTTCAAATGTTTGATCCATACTCCATCTGAAACTTTTTTGTGAGATAAAAATCTAGTTACTTTTCTCTTAATAGTTACCAGGTTATTTCTCTACCATCTACACATAATTTATCTTTACTAATAGAAAACGTCATCAAGCAAATTTTGATAATCTAAAAGGGCAAATCTTTGCCTACTATACAAAACTTCCGATTTCATCACAATTAAAGACAGCATGTGTAACGCAAAATCTTTAAAACCACGATATGTTTATTTGGTTTAAATATGGAAAGACCATATATCCTAAGAAAACGTCTTCCTATTCAAGAACACATTCAGCTTCCTACTTCAAAGCTGTCTTCTAAGGTCCTTCAGCAAGGAATATATACACATAAGTGTACAGTGATATAAAATGGATATTGCATTGTATCTGAAGAATTTTTAACCCAGAAGCTGACCTGTCATGGGGATTATTTTTCTCACTATGCAGTTTTCTGGAATATATAACATTATGGTATAAAAATGTGTACATTAAAAATAAGACGCCAACAACCTCAAAAGTCTGCCCACTGCCAATATCCACAATGGACGATCCATGGGAAGAAGAGTTTTCATAAATCACATGAGAAAAACAGTGTGAAAGCCAGGGAGTTCCAGAAGATTTCTTGAGGGCTATAGAACTTGAGAGCTCTTACTCATGAGTATACCATGTTAACGATGCATAACAACAAATGAAAAGGAGGAGAAAGAAGAGGAAAAAAAGATGCTATTCATGTTTTTTTTTTTTACATTCGTGATGTGCTTAACACAGTACCTGACACAGACTAAGATTTTAAGAAGCTAATTCATTGAGCATGGTGGTGCTTTAGTCACTAAGTCGTGTCCGACTCTTGCAACCTCATGGACTGTAACCACCAGACTCCTCTGTTCATGGGATCTCCTAGTCAAGAATACTGGAGTGGATTGCAATTCCCTTCTCCAGGGGATCTTTCCGACCCAGGAATTGAACCCATGTCTCCTACATTGCAGGTGAATTCTTTACCGACTGAGCTACAAGAGATAGGATCATTCTGGAATTCTATTAACAGTAAGCTAAAGAAAATAGAGCAGAAAGCCTCTTCATCAGAAGAGGCAGAATGGTGTAGGGGTTAAAGACACGGGCTTTGGACCTATGGGCTTACATCCCAGTCCTACCACTTCAGCCTTTCAACCTTGAACAGACGACCTGAACTTTCAAACCCTCAGTTTCGCCATTGTTGAAATGGGGCAACGGTCTCCATCTCTGAGGCTGCTGAGGACTCATACTTGGGTCATTTGCCCGGGGCCTGGTACCTAGCCTCCTTGAATGTGAGTGGCTTTCACTGTCATGGAGACAGAGCAGTTAGTACTGACTGCATCCTACTGGATGCCAAGCACACAGTGGGTCTCCTTTTCTAGCAGCCAAGCTGAGGCTGAGGGGTAGCAGGCACAGGGTAACATGGATAGAGGTCACTGCCTACAGGACAGCTTATGGGCTCTACGGTGACACCCCCGAGGCCGAGGCCCCATCACTGAACTGGCTGTGTAGAATAGGCAGTCACTTCACTTCTCTGGACCTTTGTGTCCTACTCTGTCACTGCCCAAGCTGTGTGGAGTATGAAATGAGACACCACACATAAAATACTTGGCCCAGGGCCTAAGGGTGGTGGTGATGGTCATGCTTTTCCCTGTTGCCCTTACCACAACTCTTCCTACCCCTTCTCACCATGTTCTGCCCAGCGCTTTAGTCCTGGGGCCGCTGCTGTGGAGCATCTGGGCAAATTTGCTTTCCCTTCTCCAAGTCCTGGGCTCAGTTCTGGGCTCAGTGCCAGTCTGTACCAGCCTCAAGACACTGCCCATTGCAGCATTCCCTCACATCTCTGTTGCTCCAGGTCTCAGTTCACAATCAGAGATTCCTTCCATATACCCATGTTACCCACTTTACCGTAGGGAAATGGGCCCAGAGAGGGCACAGTTCTCCCTTAGAGACACACAGCAGAGTGCATTCCTGGATGGGTTGCGAAACTGAGGTCTTTCACTGTCTCTTCTGGGAAGCCTGGATGTGGATCCCACAGTGCACTGCCGGGCCAGGGCCAGGTCAGCACCATTTACAGTAAATACCAGGCATACCACATCTGCCAGTCCACCCCTCATTACCCACACACTGCTGCTCTTCAATAGATTCCCTCTCCAATGGGCGTTATGCAGGGCTTGGGGGTCACAGAGTACACAATAGGACAGTCACACATTATCAAGCCTTCAAGGAGGCCAGGCCCACCCCCACCCCTTCACACAGCACCCTTTCTTCGGGACCCCATCCTCAATTCCACCCCTCTTCTGCCGTTGTTAAAGCCCCTCCCCATAATTCAAGCCCGTCCATAGACTATGGGTCCCTTCCGCGCCTCCACCGATACACTCTAGCCACACCTCTTTCCCCGCCGTGGCCGCTCCTCTCCAGCCA
Source organism: Cervus canadensis (assembly GCF_019320065.1). Lineage (NCBI taxonomy): Eukaryota > Metazoa > Chordata > Mammalia > Artiodactyla > Cervidae > Cervus > Cervus canadensis. Next base: position 103,244,747 of record NC_057388.1, read on the forward strand.
CTGTCCTCTATCTGGTCACGCTCCAACCCCTAACCCCGCCTCCGGGCTGACCACGCCCCCTTGACAAACAGCCCCGCCCTCACCATCAGGCCCGCCTCTCAGTTGCAACTCAGGTTCCCTCTGGCCTCCCCATCCCGTCCCTCCTCTCTGATACCGCCCCTCGCCCCGCCTCTCCCGACTGCGGCCTTAGGGGCTCCCCCAGGCCAGTTAACCGGGAGACCCACTGAACTCTTCCGTGGGTCTCAGCGAGCCGCCCTCGCGTTCACTTAAGGGGGAGATGCCGGCGAGGGTGGGCCCACACGACCGGCTTGAGCCCCGCCTGGGCGCCTGTGCCTGCTATTCATGTTTTATTTAAGTTCTGTAATTACTGACATTCAGTTAAATAACTTTAAAACGGCCAGTAAAGTGCTCTATAAGGGGAATTACAAGCGGGTCCGAAACCAGCTAAGGCTTTTGCAGCCTATCAAGTCTGTGGGGCGCTGGATCCCAGGAAGGTGTCCAACAGCCTTGGAGGGGAGACTCACAGGAGGGACACCTGCCAGGCCCTTCCTCCCTGCTTACCTGTTCATCTTGTCCTTGTCATTCAGGCCACTCTTCCCGAGAAACAGGACCCGCTGCACTTCAGCTACGTTGCCTACGCTGGCAGCTTTGTGGATCTTTCCGAGGTCCTTGTATCGGGGGCGGTACCCGGGCTGAAAGTTGATTCTATGACTGCCGTCTCTCCGCGGGCTGATGGAGGAGCCGAAGGGCGAGCTGCCCTTCTTACTCCTGAAGCCAGAAGTCTTCTTCATCACTGAGCCTACAGACTCCAAACACACCTCACCTCCTCCTCGGCTCTTCACAGGCCCCTAAACCCAACAGGAGCACTAGCGGTAGGCCAGAGCCGGCCGGCCACAACCTCCCAGCTGGGAAGCTCAACGGTTTAGAACCTTACATCCCAGAATGATCGTTGCTAAGCAACGATCGTTGCTAAGCAACACTGGGAAGCTCAACGGTTTAGAACCCTACATCCCAGAATGATCGTTGCTAAGCAACGATCGTTGCTAAGCAACACGTTGCTGAGCAATGTGTTGACCTCTAAACACATTGCCTGTGTGCCAGGATGCCCAGGGGGCACGTGCAAGAACTGGAAGTGCATTTTTTGAAAGAAACAAATAGGCACGGGGGACGGGGAGAGAGGCGTGGCGCGGACGAGAGTCCGGGGGCGCCGCAGGGCGGCCCCGTCGTCCCCTTTCCCAGGGGGGGCGAGCGGGGCCGGGGGGCTGGTCGCGCGCGCCTGTGGCGGCTGCCACCTCCGTGCGCGCACGTGTCCCTTCCCTCTGGCCCTGGGGGGCAGGGAGAGGGAAGATGACGGCACGTGGGTACTCGCGGGGCCCTTGCGCTCTTTCCTTCCCACTGCCGTGGTAAGGGGCGACCAGCCGGCCGGGGCCCCACTTGGGCTCTGGGCCGAGGGAGCTCCGCGTCGACCAGCCGGCCGAGGCCCGCTTGGGCGCCGCGCCGAGGAAGCTCCGGGTCGACCAGCCGGCCGAGGCCCGCTTGGGCGCCGCGCCGAGGGAGCTCCGGGTCGACCAGCCGGCCGGGACGCACTTGGCCTCTGGGCCGAGGGAGCTCCGGGTCGACCAGCCGGCCGGGACGCACTTGGCCTCTGGGCCGAGGGAGCTCCGCGTCGACCAGCCGGCCGGGACGCACTTGGCCTCTGCGCCGAGGGAGCTCCGCGTCGACCAGCCGGCCGGGACGCACTTGGCCTCTGGGCCGAGGGAGCTCCGCGTCGACCAGCCGGCCGGGACGCACTTGGCCTCTGGGCCGAGGCAGCTCCGCGTCGACCAGCCGGCCGGGACGCACTTGGCCTCTGGGCCGAGGGAGCTCCGCGTCGAGCAGCCGGCCGAGGCCCGCTTGGGCGCCGCGCCGAGGGAGCTCCGGGTCGACCAGCCCGTCCGGGACGCACTTGGCCTCTGGGGTCGACCAGCCGGCCGGGACGCACTTGGCCTCTGGGCCGAGGGAGCTCCGCGTCGACCAGCCGGCCGAGGCCCGCTTGGGCGCCGCGCCGAGGGAGCTCCGGGTCGACCAGCCGGCCGGGACGCACTTGGCCTCTGGGGCGAGGGAGCTCCGGGCCGACCAGCCGGCCGGGACGCACTTGGCCTCTGGGCCGAGGGAGCTCCGGGTCGACCAGCCGGCCGGGGCCCCACTTGGGCTCTGGGCCGAGGGAGCTCCGCGTCGACCAGCCGGCCGGGGCCCCACTTGGGCTCTGGGCCGAGGGAGCTCCGCGTCGACCAGCCGGCCGAGGCCCGCTTGGGCGCCGCGCCGAGGGAGCTCCGCGTCGACCAGCCGGCCGAGGCCCGCTTGGGCGCCGCGCCGAGGGAGCTCCGGGTCGACCAGCCGGCCGGGACGCACTTGGCCTCTGGGCCGAGGGAGCTCCGGGCCGACCAGCCGGCCGGGACGCACTTGGCCTCTGGGCCGAGGGAGCTCCGGGTCGACCAGCCGGCCGGGGCCCCACTTGGGCTCTGGGCCGAGGGAGCTCCGCGTCGACCAGCCGGCCGGGGCGCACTTGGCCTCTGGGCCGAGGGAGCTCCGCGTCGACCAGCCGGCCGGGACGCACTTGGCCTCTGGGCCGAGGCAGCTCCGCGTCGACCAGCCGGCCGGGACGCACTTGGCCTCTGGGCCGAGGGAGCTCCGCGTCGACCAGCCGGCCGGGACGCACTTGGCCTCTGGGCCGAGGCAGCTCCGCGTCGACCAGCCGGCCGGGACGCACTTGGCCTCTGGGCCGAGGGAGCTCCGGGTCGACCAGCCGGCCGGGACGCACTTGGCCTCTGGGCCGAGGGAGCTCCGGGTCGACAGCCGGCCGGGACGCACTTGGCCTCTGGGCCGAGGCAGCTCCGCGTCGACCAGCCGGCCGGGACGCACTTGGCCTCTGGGCCGAGGGAGCTCCGCGTCGACCAGCCGGCCGAGGCCTGCTTGGGCGCCGCGCCGAGGGAGCTCCGGGTCGACCAGCCGGCCGGGACGCACTTGGCCTCTAGGCCGAGGGAGCTCCGGGTCGACCAGCCGGCCGGGACGCACTTGGCCTCTGGGCAGGTTCATCCTACTTTTCTCCATCCCGCCGAACGCCGCCCCTCAGCGCCAACCGCGGGCGAGGGGAAGAAGGAAGACCCTGTGCTTACCGACCTGGCAGCCGCAGCCAGAGCCAGTTGCCCCAGCAGAGAGCGCCACTTTGGCCAACATGGCAGCTGCCGCACCGCGGCCAATCAGCGAGGGCTCCGCGGGCCGGCCTCCGCCGCACGGCCTCCGCCCGCCGCCGCCAAGAGGGGCGTGGCGATCGCCGCTGCCACCGCGCTGTAGGTCATGCTGCCACCGTGCGGCGGAGGGCGACACTGCAGCTCAGGCAAGCTGGGTTGGGCAGTCTGGCTCCCAAGTGAGGTAGGTCTGAGACTGAAGAGCACTGGCTGGAGAAGTCTGGGGCTTCCTCTCCAGCCGCCGTTTCCACTGGGAAAAATCTACCTGCAGCATTCTTCCAGGATCTCCTCCCAGATCTTGCTCCAGGGTCTGGCTCAGATCCAGGTGGGAGGTCGGAATAACCTTGGGTCTTCACTCTTCTTAAGGGAGCACCTTTGAGTAACTCTGGTCTTCACTCTTCTTAAAGAGCACCTCATCACCTAGCTAGTCAGAACATAGCACACAAATACATGTGCATACATATTTATTTGTAATCTCCTTAGAAGCCATTCACAACCTAGAAGTTGAGAGTTATGCTTTATTTGGTGAGAATTTTTAGAACTTCAAGTCGGGGAGATAGCAGCTCAAGTGACCCTGAGAGAACTGCTCAGAGGAGGCAGGGAGTTGGGGGACAGTTTATATAGAAGTTTTGCAACAAAGTGTAGGTAGTCTGAATGTCAAAAATGTCTTGTAATTGAAAGAAAACCAGATATTCCAAGTTGAGAAATTTAGTGCTTTTCTATGTAAAGAAAGATGCGAGAGACTAGTCTTACTGAAATTATTCCTTTGATATGCCCCTCAACTATCTGGGGCTAGTAGTCTGTTTTCACATCCTGAGCTTCCTCAGGACTCACCATAGGGAATGGCTGCAGTTTGATGGCTACTAGATGGCAGGCACTATTTCCATCCTGAATACCCTCAGGGCTCATTAGCTCACCTTCCATGGTGGCTGCAATTGCTGACAACTGTGATATCCTTTGTTTATTGATATGGCAGAAACTATTCCATATCTCCTTCCTCAGTGATCAGTTCAAAGAAAAGAAAGCCTTCCTTAGTGATCAATGCAAAGAAATAGAGGAAAACAATACATGGGAAAGACTAGAGATCTCTTGAAGAAAATTAGAGATACCAAGGGAACATTTCATGCAACGATGGGCACAACAAAAGACAGATATAGTATGGATCTAACAGATGCAGAAGATATTAAGAAGAGGTGGCAAGAATACACAGAACTATACAAAAAAGATCTTCACGACCCAGATAATCACGATGGTGTGATCACTCTCCTAGAGCCAGACATCCTGGAATGCAAAGTCAAGTGGACCTTAGGAAGCATCACTACAAAGCTAGTGGAAGTGATGGGATTCCAGTTGAGCTATTTCAAATCCTGAAAGATGATGCTGTGAAAGTGCTGCACTCAATACGCCAGTACATTTGGAAAATTCAGCAGTGGCCACAGGACTGGAAAAGGTCAGTTTTCATTCCAAGCCCTAAGAAAGGCAATGACAAAGAATGCTCAGACTACCACACAATTGCACTCATCTCACATGCTAGTAAAGTAATGCTCAAAATTCTCCAAGCCAGGCTTCAGCAATGCATGAAGCGTGAACTTCCAGATGTTCAAGCTGGTGTTAGAAAAGGCAGAGGAACCAGAGATCAAATTGCCAACATCCTCTGGCTCATCGAAAAAGCAAGAGAGTTCCAGAAAAACATCTATTTCTGCATATTGACTATGCCAAAGCCTTCGACTGCATGGATCACAATAAACTGTGGAAAATTTTGAAAGAGATGGGAATACCAGACCACCTGACCTGCCTCTTGAGAAATCTGTATGCAGGTTAGGAAGCAACAGTTAGAACTGTGCATGGAACAACAGACTGGTTCCAAATCGGCAAAGGAGTATGTCAAAGCTGTATATTGTCACCCAGCTTATTTAACTAATATGCAGAGTACATCATGAGAAACGCTGGGCTGGAAGAAGCACAAGCTGAAATCAAGATTGCTGGGAGAAATATCAATAACCTCAGATGTGCAGATGACACTACCCTTATGGCAGAAAGTGAAGAATTAAAGAGCCTACTGATGAAAGTGAAAAAGGAGAGTGAAAAACTTGGCTTAAAACTCAACAATCAGAAAACTAACATCATGGCATCTGGTCCCATGACTTCATGGCAAATAGATGGGGAAGCAATGGAAACAGTGGCAGACTTTATTTGGGGGGCTCCAAAATCACTACATATGGTGATTGCAGCCACAAAATTAAAAGACGCTTGCTCCCTGGAAGAAAAGTTATGACCAACTAAGACAGCATATTAAAAAGCAGAGACATTACTTTGCCAACGAAGATCCATCTAGTCAAAGCTATGGTTTTTCTAGTAGTCAGGTATGGATGTGAGAATTAGACTATGAAGAAAGTTGAGAGCCAAAGAATTTATGCTTCTGAACTGTGGTGTTGGAGAAGACTCCTGAGAGTCCCTTGGACAGCACGATCAAACCAATCCATCCTAAAGGAAATCAGTCCTGATTATTCATCGGAAGGACTGATGCTGAAACTGAAACTCCAGTACTTTGGCCACCTGATGCAAAGAATTGACTCAATGGAAAAGACCCTGATGCTGGAAAAGATTGAAGGCAGGAGGAGAAGGGGACGACAGAGGATGAGATGGTTGGATGGCATAACCCACTCAATCGGCATGAGTTTGAATAAACTCCAGGAGTTGGTGATGGACAGGGAGGTCTGGTGTGCTGCAGTCCATGGGGTCGCAAAGAGTCAGGCACAACTGAGTGACTGAACTGAGCTGATTCCATTTTTCACTAGGAATAGCAAATTTTTGTGTTTGAGGCCAGTATCCATGTGATTGGGCTTCCCTGGTGGCTCAGTAAGAAAGAGTCCACCTGCTAATGAAGTAGAGGTAGATTTGAGCCTTGGGTCAGAAAGATTCCCCTGGAGAAGGAAATGGCAACCCACTCCAGTATTCTCACCTGGGAAATCACATGAACAGAGGAGCCTGGTGGGCTAGAGTCCATGGGGTTGCAAAAGAGTTGGACACGACTTAGAGACTAAACAACAACAGCAAATCAATGTGATCATACACCCAACCCCATTTTCTCAGAGTTTCTCCCTCCTCTTGCCCTCATACATACCTATTTTATTTGGACATTTTTCTTTCTTTTTCTCTTCTTCACTTTCCCAAGGTCCCTGCCTCTGGCTCTGAATACCAGGATCAAATGATGAGGATTCACTTTTCTTTTTCTCTCCTTGAGACCGATAACTCAAACTACAAACCTCTCTTGACACTCTTCACCCTGAAACTCTTCTTCCTGCAGACTTTGCCTTTATACACCAGGTGTAGGCTGCTCCTCCCAAGGCTGTTTTCACCTTGGAGATAACATTAACCCTTAACAGTCCTTAAGAGAGAGTGGGACAGAGGAAGATAACACCTCAAAATGAAAGGTTGTTGCTGAACGATAAGACGCGGGATTCTTGGCCTCCGGAGGAGACGAATTCAATCCGGGGCCAGAGACGAGGCTGGATCGCTCAGAGCTTTTGTGTAATAAAGTTTTATTAAAGTATAAAGGAGATAGGGAAAGCTTCTGACATAGGCATCAGAAGGGGGCAAAAGAGTACCCCCCTCCTAGTCTTTAGCTGTATGTTATATAGTCACTCACAGTCTGTTAATGAAATGAAAGGAATGTCATAAAATTTAGAATGGCATCAGATAATTCATCCCAGGCCATAAAACGATTGACTTGAATCTTGTAGAAGGGCAGAATACCAACAAATAGTTCCGTTTACATAGATTAGGGGAACAATACCTGAGTAAGTAAGTTAGGCCGTTTGGCGGAACCAACTTGAAGATAGAGTCTGGGGTTCATTAACATAGCTTAAGACAACATTTCCATACGAAAAAGGCATGTATTGGTTAACTCAAAGTTTGAGAGTAGTTAGCTTTAGGTGAGACCAGGTGTCATGGCAACACAGAACGTTAAGAGAAACCTCCTTTTAAATTTGTATAGAGAATGAAAAACAGATCGCTGGTTTGTTTCTTCTTGCCATTTAAGAGAGATAAAAATGTCTGGCACTTACAGCCTCTTTCCTCCATTTGGAGACCCCTGGCCTTCCTGCCTGTTACCCTCTCATTCCCCCCTTTTCTTTTAGGAGAATTATGTTGCCTAGGGAAAAGGGGCGTCGTTTCCATTCCATAACTGCTTCCGAGCTGACAAGGGGCGTTGTCCCTAAATTGGTGAGGCAACATATTCTCCTAATCCTCATAATGAGGATGTCTGATCCAGGGGCCCCAAATAGTAGTCGGAAGAAGCTGCAGTGATAGCAGGAGTTTGAGCAACCATTTGTAACTTAAAAGCTTTCATGCGACTAGAAACAAATCTAGTTACACAGTTACAGATGCAGGGAGCAAACAGCAAAAACAAAACAATCAGAATTATTGTAATTAAGATAGTTTTCCACCATGGGGAACTAGTTAACGTCTCCCAAAGTGAGGCAATTGAGGCTTCAGGAGTATCCATGGCCCCAATCATCTTGTTCATGTGTTTAGTAAAATGAGTAACATTAGTGCTCATATCAGGTATATATGTGCAGCATTGAGTATGAATGATGGCACAAGTTCCTCCTTGTGCAGCTGTCAGAATATCTAAAGCCAATCTGTTTTGTAAAACCACCTTTCTAATTTGTGCTTGTTCAGCATTAAGAGCTGAAATAGCTTTTTGAGAATCTTGTAATGTCTGTTGAGTAAAATTAGTCAAAGCATCTACTCGTAGCATAACATCTGTAGTTCCCAAAGAGGGGACAAACACTGCAGCTAAATAATCATACCAGTGAAATACAGACCTTGCCCACCGAGTTTTAAGGTGGGGTAAATTAGCAGGCTTTTCTGGAAGCTCTGAAAATATAAAACCATGAGTAAAGGCTAGACCCAGGGTGCATCTCCCTATCCAGCCAGGGGGAAGCCAAGCCCATAGGTAAGAGCCACATATCCAGTAAGTCCCGTTTGGGGCAAGCCAGCATGACTGAGATACCCAGTCCCAATTAGTGCCTGGCCAGACAAAGGGAGGTCCTGAACTGGGATTGGAAAACACGGGAATGATTACGTTACATATTTCTTGAGGCAAAAATCCCAATTGTTTCCAATCAGTGTAATTAAGTTGCTGGCTAACTTTGGGGGATGGCTCTGCTTGTTCCCAGCATATAGGGGCAGTAGATATTAGACGTCCCTTTTCAGGAGTTAGCCATATAACCTCATCCCATATTTGATAAACGTCAGGTAAAAAACCATCAGATCTAGACCTATTTGTCTTATGTGCAGCAAAATAGTGATCAAACTGAGACAGTGTATAATCAAAATTAAAAGTCACGTTATGTCCATAGTTAAGGTACAAAGTATTGCACCAGTCCATTCTAGGGTTGTTAGATGTCATCAGACGAAGAAGAGGCATCACATGTGATTGTTGTCGAAGGTATTCACAGACTTGGAGAAAGTCCTTTCCTTGAAGTGGAGATGTCCACCACGGGAAGCCTTCCACCGATGAAGAGGGGAGTGCTCCGCAGACCCAGCAGTTAGACCGATTGTGGAATGCAGCATAGGAGTGAGCCCAGGACAGGAAGGCATTGTCTTGAGGATCAAAGGGCAGACTCAGGATTTCTGGAGTCAGCAGAAGTAGGCTCACATAGATTATCAGGCCCATCTGAAACATACGAAGTCAGAGCATAGAAAGTAAAAACATAAAATGACATCACTTAGTTCTGGTCAGGGTGCCACCTCTTGACTCGAGTGTGATGTACCCACGAATCAATTCCTGGGACTTTGACAGCTGTGGGAGAAGAAAGAATAACCTGGTAAGGGCCTTCCCAGAGGGGCTCGAGGGATGAGCCCCCAGATCCCAATGTTTTTATGAGGACCTCGGTTCCTGGCTCAAATAGAGGCTTGCTGGATTCAGAGGCTGGGTCAGGAGTCGTCTCCCGGAGTTCTGTTAATGCCTGTTGAAAAGCTGAGAGTTGAGTTACATAATTAGTTAACTCTAAGGCCTCAGGATCTATAACAATGTCTGTGCGTAAGAAAGGCCTTCCATAAATACATTCAAAGGGGGACAGTCCCTCCTTTTTGGGGGCAGTTCGAGCCCTCATTAAAGCTATGGGTAGGACTTTAATCCAGTTGTCTTGCGTTTCTTGAGTTAATTTGCGCAGATGTCTTTTGATAATGTCATTAGCTTTTTCAACCTTTCCTGAGGACTGGGGTCTCCAGGAACAGTGTAAGTGATACTCTATTCCTAGAGCTTTAGACACCCCCTGAGTTACAGCAGCTTTAAAGGCAGAACCATTGTCACTCTGAAGGCTCCGTGGCAGCCCAAACCTGGGGATAATTTCATGGATTAAAATCTTTATAACCTCCTTAGCTTGTTCACTACGACAGGGGAACGCCTCAATCCATCCAGTAAAAGTATCTACCCAAACTTGTAAGCAAGAATATCCTTTAGCTTTTGGCATATGAGTAAAATCAATTTTCCAGTCTTCTCCAGGATACTTTCCCTTTCGTTGTAATCCAGATTTTGTTAGCTTTTCAGTCTTTGGGTTATTTTTCTGACATACCTCACACCGTTTGATAATGTTCTTTAAAGTTTTCATTATATTTTTACCTTCAAACAAACGAGAAGCCATCTGGTAAGTACTTTCTACACCCAAATGAAAACTCTGATGTAAACCCTTAAGAATTTTCCCCTGAGCATTTTCAGGAATTATTAATCGTCCATCCTCGGACTGTAACCATCCTTTATCAGTAATCTTTGCTCCTCTTTTCTCATATCTTTCTAATTCTTCCTCAGTATATTGTGGTTTTTCCTGTTCCACAGGACCTGTCCAGATCAAAGGCGTCTGTAGGGAGGGGGTTTCGTAAAGTGCCGCTTTTTTGGCTTGAGAGTCAGCTAACAGGTTACCGGCAGCTACTTTACTCCCATCCCTGCTGTGCCCTTTGCAATGCATAACAGCTACTTCTTTAGGACAGTAGATAGCAGTTAAAAGTCTCTCAATCTCTCTGAAATGCTTAATAGGTTCTCCTGTTGCTGTTTTAAACTGTCTTTCTTTCCATATTGCAGCATGAGCATGTAAAGTCAAATAAGCATACTTAGAATCAGTGTAAATATTCACCCGTTGCCCTTTGCTTAACTCTAGAGCTCGTGTCAGAGCCACAAGCTCCACTAACTGGGCACTGGTTCCCTGGGGGAGAGATTTTGCTTCTAAAACCTGTTCAGCAGTCACCACCGCGTAACCTGCTTTGCGCTTTCCATCCCGAACAAAAGAACTGCCATCTGTAAATATTTCCATGTCAGGGTTGTCTAATGGGGTATCCATTAGATCCTCCTGAGCTGCATAGTTTAAAGTTAGGAATTGGGAACAATCGTGATCAGGTGTTTCATCTTCCTACTCAGGAAGGAAAGTGGCAGGATTTAAATTTCCACAAACTTTAAGCTTAGTTACTGGTCCTTCTAACAACAGTGACTGATATTTAAGAAGTCTACTGTCTGTCATCCAAATATTAACCTTAGAATTTAAGATTCCACTCACATCATGAGAAGTCAGTACAGTAAGGTTTCGCCCATTAATTATTTTTAAAGCTTCAGGTGCTAATAAAGCCGCTGCCCCAATTACTCTTAGGCAGTGGGGCCACCCACGTGCAATTACATCTAATTCTTTGCTTAGATAAGCAATAGGTTGCTGGTGAGGCCCCCGGGGTTGTGTCAAAACTCCCAAGGCCATACCTTTTCTTTCAGTGACAAACAGGTTAAATTCTGACCCTGTGGGCAAACTCAAAGCGGGAGCTTGCAGGAGAGCAGTCTGAAGAACCTTAAAAGCCTTTTGAGTATCTGGAGACCAAACCAGTTTGTTGGTTTGGGCCTGCTGAGTTTCAGCTCTAAGTTTATATAAAGGCCGGGCAAGTTCCCCATAGCTCGGACGGAATCCAAATAAGACAGTAGACTGTGATTCCCAAAAATCCTCTCAATTGTCTTAAAGTCATAGGTAAGGGATGGTTTAGTATAGGTTTAATTCTCTCAGGGCCTATGGCCCTAGTCCCTTCTGAGATGATTAGGCCCAGATATCTAACAGATTGTTGACAAAGCTGAGCCTTTTCTCTTGATGCCTTGTAACCGCAGCCTGCCAGAAAGTTTAAGAAATCTTCTGAGGCTCGTGAACAAGCTTCCTCTGTCTCAGCACAGAGCAAAATATCATCTACATATTGTAACACTACCGCTTCAGAGCTATTAAAGTTTTGTAGATCTCGTGACAAACTTTGTCCAAATAAGTGAGGACTGTCACGAAATCCCTGGGGCAAAACTGTCCAGGTTAACTGGGAAGCTGGCTGTGTGGGGTCTTCAAAGGCAAATAGAAATTGACTTTCCTCCGCCAAAGGCACTGAATAGAAGGCATCTTTTAAATCAATTACTGAAAAATATTTGGCTCGTTCAGGAATTTCAGACAATAGAGTATAAGGATTAGGCACCAAGGGGTGTAAAGGAACCACAGCCTCATTTATTATTTGTAAATCTTGAACTAATCTCCATTTATCATTTGATTTTTTTACACCCAAAATAGGAGTGTTGCATGGACTGTTACAGGGAACTAATAGTCCCTGCTCCTTTAAATTCTCAATGATGGGTTTTAACCCTTCCTTAACCTCAGGTTTCAGTGGATACTGCCTCTTATGTGGGAATAAGTGTGGGTCTTTGAGCTTGACAACCACAGGAATAGCATTTTGTGCTCGACCCACAGATTTTCCATCAGCCCATACTATAGGATTCACATTTTGTTCAACTAAAGGGAGAGAAAGGGAAGGCTCCATATTCATGAAAACAGAGGCATGGACCTTGCTCAGTATATCCCTCCCCAAGAGGGGTGAGGGTGATTCTGGCACGATAAGAAACTCGTGTGAAAATAGCACAGAATCCCAGTTGCATGATAGAGAATAACTGAAGTAATACCTTTTGGCTCGTCCAGACAGTCTCATTACGGAAGCGGATCGGGAAGAAAGTGGGCCAGGGGCTTCAGTAAGCACGGAGTAAGTTGCCCCAGTATCTAAAAGGAAATTGACGGATTGGCCTCCCACTGTTGTCAATACCCGGGGTTCCTCAGGTGTAATTAGGACGGGAGCTTGTGTGGGGACCCCCGGGCACCTTCAGTCCTGATTGTCTTGAGAGTCAGACCCCTGAGACCTACGCCTCTGGGGGCAGTCTCTCCTCCAGTGTGGTCCCTTGCAGACCGGACATGGAGCCGGGGGCGGCTTAGATGCTTGAGGGCAATCCCGCTTGAGATGCCCCTCCTTCCCACAGCAATAGCAAGCCCATCCCTTTTCACCTGGGTCCCTCTGGGCATTTTTCTCAGGCTGCTTAAGAACGGTTTTCATAGCCATTGCGAAGGCTTTCGCCTTTTCCTTCGTCTTTCTCTGCCTTTCTTTCTTTTCCTCATATTCCCTACCATAATAGACTGTCTGAGCCAGTTGTAACAGATTATCTAAAGACTGATTTGGTCCATACGCCCGTTTTGATAACTTACGGCGAATATCTGGAGCCGACTGAGTGAGAAATCTATCCTTTAAGATCACTTTCCCCTCTTCACTTTCGGGATCAATCTCAGTGAATCTGTGAAGGGCTTCTCTGAGTCTATCTAGGAATTTACCAGGAGCTTCTTTCTCCTCCTGTTCTATGTCTGCCAGTTTGCCATAGTTTAAAGGCTTAGAACGCGCCTGTCTGAGTCCTTCAAGAATACATCTGACAAAATGACTCTAATCCCATCTTCCTCTAGCAGTGTTATAGTCCCAGTCTGGTTCTGTAGCTGGGACCGCCTGACTCCCAGTGGGGAGGGCAGTTATCTCGTCTTCCCTCTTTCCCACTGATTCATTACCAAGCCATTCATCTCCATAAGCAACCGCTTTCTCCAAAACTCGAGCCTTTGAGTCGGGAGTCAACGTTTGTCCCAAGATATACATCACATCCTTCCAAGTGAGGTCATAATGTAGAGTAACACCTTTAAAAGCTCTAATATATTTTTCTGTGTCCTCTAAATAGTCTCCCAGATCCTCCTTGATTCTTTGTATCTCTTGATAAGAAAAAGGCTTATTAACTCTCATAGACTGATAATTTCTCCCGGTGGGTACTTCATGAAGAGGCAACACCATGAGTGGCTGTCCCTCAGTCTCTCTGGCTGCTCTGCGCATATCCCAGGGATAGATTGGAGAAAGCTGCTTTTCTTTATCTCTTTGCCTCCTGTCCTCCATCTCATCTCTTACTTCGATGGTCTGAGTTTCTACTGAAACCAGAGTAGTTTGAAGTCGTACTGAGACAGGAGTTGTTTGGACCTCTACATGAGCAGTTCGAATCTCAATTTGGGTTCCCACTGAGACCGAGGCAGTTTGAGTCTCAGTTTGTGTTTCCACTGAGACCAAGGTAGTTTGAGTCTCAGTTTGTGTTTCCACTGAGACCAAAGCAGTTTGAGTCTCAGTTTGTGTTTCTACTGAGACCAAAGCAGTTTGAGTCTCAGTTTGTGTTTCTACTGAGACCAAAGCAGTTTGAACCTCATCTTGGAGACCCGGATACGGGGGCAAAGTAGGAGGACAGGGGGGAGCAGAAGGTTTCACACCCAAATCTACACCCTTAGGACATAAGTCTGGCATATTTCGCAGAGAGAAAAAGGGCAACACATACGCTACTTCTACCCATTTCCCTTGCTTTTTACAGAACCAGTCTAATTGTAAAACAGTGTTATACTTAAGAGACCCTCCAACTGGCCACCGTTCGCCGTCCTCCAGTGGGTACCGCGGCCATGCAGTATCACATAGGAAGACCAGGTGTGTCTTCTTTAAGCCCTGGGGATCAAATCTATCCCAGTTTTTCAGGATACAGTTCAAAGGAGTGAGGCTGGAATTGTTAGCTCCCATCTGTAAGAGAGAAAAAAAGCGACCAGCACCATTTTTTCTACCGGAGGCGTCCCTCCCTGCTCTAGATGGGGGTGTAGACAGACGTTACACCAAAAGCTTTTCCTTCCTGGTCGGACTTAGTCTGTCCCTTACCGACGCAGGCGTCACACTCGTCCCTCCCGGTTCTACCACCGAGACGGGGTGGGGATGCACCCGGGGTAGACCTGATGGCATCCCTGACTGACGTCCAGCTCTTCACCTCGCTTGCCTCTGATGCCACCCGGGGCGCAATCAGAGTAACCTTCTGGAATGCTTCCCAAGCTAAGACCTCTGGGGGACACATTCGTCACCTGAGTGCCTGTGCACAACCCTGAGTACATTCTTGACCGCAATAAGACCGATACAACATGAAACTGAGATGTTCCTTCCAAGCGTCACCACACCGGTGTAAGAGCCTCCTCTGGTCCACTAAGAGCCAGTGTTACCAAAGGAAAAAACCATTGCAGTTCCAATCCGAGTAACCTTTAACCTCAGAGATGCTCTGGGAGTTAGAGCTCCATCTAGCTTCCGAACTTTCCATGCCTAGCGAGGCTAGGCGCTTCCTGACTACCAATCCAAGTTTGAGACCTAGACCACAGTAGAGTAGCAACATAGGTCACAAGTCCCTTGAAAGTCTATGATCCGATAGATAAGGTTAGTACTTCTAATTCCCAAGGAGTTATGAAATGGTCAAAGAGACCGAAAAGTTTGACCGAGAAAGGAGAGTTCGGTCCACACGCTTTGCCCGTTTCTGGTCAGTTCCCGAAGGAGACATTGGTTGCTTCTTGGCATTGGCAGGTTGGTATAAACCCCCGACAGGTTTTTGCCATAAGCCTTATGAGGTCACCGCGGGACCGCAGAGCAGGGCTCCTCACTTGCTTCGCGCAGGGCGTTTCATTCATTCACACAAGCACACCGTAGAGTTAGTAAAGTACAGCGGAAAACGTGTTCGCAAGGAGAACAAAGAACTAGAGCTCCAAGCATCCTTACCTTGTCCTGAAGGATCCCGGACGAGCCCCCAAGATGAAAGGTTGTTGCTGAACGATAAGACGCGGGATTCTTGGCCTCCGGAGGAGACGAATTCAATCCGGGGCCAGAGACGAGGCTGGATCGCTCAGAGCTTTTGTGTAATAAAGTTTTATTAAAGTATAAAGGAGATAGGGAAAGCTTCTGACATAGGCATCAGAAGGGGGCAAAAGAGTACCCCCCTCCTAGTCTTTAGCTGTATGTTATATAGTCACTCACAGTCTGTTAATGAAATGAAAGGAATGTCATAAAATTTAGAATGGCATCAGATAATTCATTCCAGGCCATAAAACGATTGACTTGAATCTTGTAGAAGGGCAGAATACCAACAAATAGTTCCGTTTACATAGATTAGGGGAACAATACCTGAGTAAGTAAGTTAGGCCGTTTGGCGGAACCAACTTGAAGATAGAGTCTGGGGTTCATTAACATAGCTTAAGACAACATTTCCATACGAAAAAGGCATGTATTGGTTAACTCAAAGTTTGAGAGTAGTTAGCTTTAGGTGAGACCAGGTGTCATGGCAACACAGAATGTTAAGAGAAACCTCCTTTTAAATTTGTATAGAGAAGGAAAAACAGATCGCTGATTTGTTTCTTCCTGCCGCTTAAGAGAGATAAAAATGTCTGGCACTTACAGCCTCTTTCCTCCATTTGGAGACCCCTGGCCTTCCTGGCTGTTACCCTCTCAAGCTCTAGTTATGTGAGAGGGACCCTGAGTTTGCGGCCTCAAGTGGAATGGACACCGCGATGCCCTGACGCGAAATAAGGCCGGATATCCCTGCAGTGACTTGAATGCAGGCTCGTCTTGCATCTCCCAAGATGAAAGGATGTCTGAATCCCCTGTGGAGACCACAGAGAAAGACCTAGTTCCCCACCTCATCGCGACCGGAGGCCTCACATCCTTTGAAAACTCCAGAGGTACGCGGAGATCAGTGCCTCCAAAGGAGACGATGCCTGACTCCTCGTGAAACTTGATAGGAGTCCCAGGATTCCTGTGGCACGTGGAAAGGGACCCTTGGTCTCCCGCCTCAGCTGGAGAGGCGTCCCAATTGCCCTGCCAAGCCTCGAGGAGAATCCCGAGTTGTCCCTCGCAACTAGGCAGGAGTCCTGACGTCGCTGAACAAACACGTGGGTGGAAGGGCCATCCCCGTCGTAACTCGAGAATATACCCCAGGTTCCCGCCGCAACTCGAGAAAAACCATGAGACTTCCCCCTCGCCGCGAGATGAGGCCCGATTCCCCTGCACTGCGTGCAGAGCAATTCCGTGTTGCACATCACACATGAAAGGAGCCTTGATTTCCTTGATGGCACTCCAGAGAAACCCCAAGAACACTGTTTCAAGGCTAGAGGGATCCTGAGGTCACTGTAGCAACACGAAAGAGCTCCGTGGACCAAAAATCAACTCGAGATGAGAGGTTAGTCCCTGGCTTCGACTCCAGAGGAATACCACCTTACCACAAGCACCTCAAGAGGAGGCTTCTCTCAGCTCTAGGTATGTGAGAGGGACCCTGAGTTTGCGGCCTCAAGTGGAATGGACACCGCGATGCCCTGACGCGAAATAAGGCCGGATATCCCTGCAGTGACTTGAATGCAGGCTCGTCTTGCATCTCCCAAGACGAAAGTGAGAGGGTAACAGGCAGGAAGGCCAGGGGTCTCCAAATGGAGGAAAGAGGCTGTAAGTGCCAGACGTTTTTATCTCTAATAAGCGGAACCCCCTCCCTACAGACGCCTTTGATCTGGACAGGTCCTGTGGAATAGGAAAAACCACAATATACTGAGGAAGAATTAGAAAGATATGAGAAAAGAGGAGCAAAGATTACTGATAAAGGATGGTTACAGTCCGAGGATGGACGATTAATAACTCCTGAAAATGCTCAGTGGAAAATTCTTAAGGGTTTACATCAGAGTTTTCATTTGGGTGTAGAAAGTACTTACCAGATGGCTTCTCGTTTGTTTGAAGGTAAAAATATAATGAAAACTTTAAAGAACATTATCAAACGGTGTGAGGTATGTCAAAAAGATAACCCAAAGACTGAAAACCTAGCAAAATCTGGATTACAACGAAAGGGAAAGTATCCTGGAGAAGACTGGGAAATTGATTTTACTCATATGCCAAAAGCTAATGGATATTCTTGCTTACAAGTTTGGGTGGATACTTTTACTGGATGGATTGAGGCGTTCCCCTGTCGTAGTGAACAAGTTAAGGAGGTTATAAAGATTTTAATCCATGAAATTATCCCCAGGTTTGGGCTGCCACGGAGCCTTCAGAGTGACAATGGTTCTGCCTTTAAAGCTGCTGTAACTCAGGGGGTGTCTAAAGCTCTAGGAATAGAATATCACTTACACTGTTCCTGGAGACCCCAGTCCTCAGGAAAGGTTGAAAAAGCTAATGACATTATCAAAAGACATCTGCGCAAATTAACTCAAGAAACGCAGGACAACTGGATTAAAGTCCTACCCATAGCTTTAATGAGGGCTCGAACTGCCCCCAAAAAGGAGGGACTGTCCCCCTTTGAATGTATTTATGGAAGGCCTTTCTTACGCACAGACATTGTTATAGATCCTGAGGCCTTAGAGTTAACTAATTATGTAACTCAACTCTCAGCTTTTCAACAGGCATTAACAGAACTCCGGGAGACGACTCCTGACCCAGCCTCTGAATCCAGCAAGCCTCTATGTGAGCCAGGAACCGAGGTCCTCATAAAAACATTGGGATCTGGGGGCTCATCCCTCGAGCCCCTCTGGGAAGGCCCTTACCAGGTTATTCTTTCTTCTCCCACAGCTGTCAAAGTCCCAGGAATTGATTCGTGGGTACATCACACTCGAGTCAAGAGGTGGCCCCCTGACCAGAACTAAGTGATGTCATTTTATGTTTTACTTTCTATGCTCTGACTTTGTATGTTTCAGATGGGCCTGATAATCTATGTGAGCCTACTTCTGCTGACTCCCGAAATCCTGAGTCTGCCCTTTGATCCTCAAGACAATGCCTTCCTGTCCTGGGCTCACTCCTATGCTGCATTCCACAATCGGTCTAACTGCTGGGTCTGCGGAGCACTCCCCTCTTCATCGGTGGAAGGCTTCCCGTGGTGGACATCTCCACTTCAAGGAAAGGACTTTCTCCAAGTCTGCGAATACCTTCGACAACAATCACATGTGATGCCTCTTCTTCGTCTGATGACATCTAACAACCCTAGAATGGACTGGTGCAATACTTTGTACCTTAACTATGGACATAATGTGACTTTTAATTTTGATTATACACTGTCTCAGTTTGATCACTATTTTGCTGCACATAAGACAAATAGGTCTAGATCTGATGGTTTTGTACCTGACGTTTATCAAATATGGGATGAGGTTATATGGCTAACTCCTGAAAAGGGACGTCTAATATCTACTGCCCCTATATGCTGGGAACAAACAGAGCCATCCCCCAAAGTTAGCCAGCAACTTAATTACACTGATTGGAAACAATTGGGATTTTTGCCTCAAGAAATATGTAATGTAATCATTCCCGTCTTTTCCAACCCCAGTTCAAGACCTCCCTTTGTCTGGCCAGGCACTAATTGGGACTGGGTATCTCAGTCACGCTGGCTTGCCCCAAATGGGACTTACTGGATATGTGGCTCTTACCTATGGGCTTGGCTTCCCCCTGGCTGGATAGGGAGATGCACCCTGGGTCTAGCCTTTACTCATGGTTTTATATTTTCAGAGCTTCCAGAAAAGCCTGCTAATTTACCCCACCTTAAAACTCGGTGGGCAAGGTCTGTATTTCACTGGTATGATTATTTAGCTGCAGTGTTTGTCCCCTCTTTGGGAACTACAGATGTTATGCTACGAGTAGATGCTTTGACTAATTTTACTCAACAGGCATTACAAGATACTCAAAAAGCTATTTCAGCTCTTAATGCTGAACAAGCACAAATTAGAAAGGTGGTTTTACAAAACAGATTGGCTTTAGATATTCTGACAGCTGCACAAGGAGGAACTTGTGCCATCATTCATACTCAATGCTGCACATATATACCTGATATGAGCACTAATGTTACTCATTTTTACTAAACACATGAACAAGATAATTGGGGCCATGGATACTCCTGAAGCCTCAATTGCCTCACTTTGGGAGACGTTAACTAGTTCCCCATGGTGGAAAACTATCTTAATTACAATAATTCTGATTGTTTTGTTTTTGCTGTTCGCTCCCTGCATCTGTAACTGTGTAACTGGATTTGTTTCTAGTCGCCTGAAAGCTTTTAAGTTACAAATGGTTGCTCAAACTCCTGCTATCACTGCAGCTTCTTCCGACTACTATTTGGGGCCCCTGGATCAGACATCCTCATTATGAGGATTAGGAGAATATGTTGCCTCACCAATTTAGGGACAACGCCCCTTGTCAGCTCGGAAGCAGTTATGGAATGAAAACGACGCCCCTTTTCCCTAGGCAACATAATTCTCCTAAAAGAAAAGGGGGGAATGAGAGGGTAACAGGCAGGAAGGCCAGGGGTCTCCAAATGGAGGAAAGAGGCTGTAAGTGCCAGACATTTTTATCTCTCTTAAGCGGCAGGAAGAAACAAACCAGCGATCTGTTTTTCCTTCTCTATACAAATTTAAAAGGAGGTTTCTCTTAACATTCTGTGTTGCCATGACACCTTTTCTCACCTAAAGCTAACTACTCTCAAACTTTGAGTTAACCAATACATTCCTTTTTCGTATGGAAATGTTGTCTTAAGCTATGTTAATGAACCCCAGACTCTATCTTCAAGTTGGTTCCGCCAAACGGCCTAACTTACTTACTCAGGTATTGTTCCCCTAATCTATGTACACGGAACTATTTGTTGGTATTCTGCCCTTCTACAAGATTCAAGTCAATCGTTTTATGGCCTGGAATGAATTATCTGATGCCATTCTAAATTTTGTGACATTCCTTTCATTTCATTAACAGACTGTGAGTGACTATATAACATAGAGCTAAAGACTAGGAGGGGTGTACTCTTTTGCCCCCTTCTGATGCCTATGTCAGAAGCTTTCCCTATCTCCTTTATACTTTAATAAAACTTTATTACACAAAAGCTCTGAGCGATCCAGCCTCGTCTCTGGCCCCGGATTGAATTCGTCTCCTCCGGAGGCCAAGAATCCCGCGTCTTACCGTTCAGCAACAACCTTTTCAAAAGATGATCTGAATACCCGTGGAGACCACAGAGAAAGACCTAGTTCCACACCTCATCGCGACCGGAGGCCTCACATCCTTGGTGAAAACTCCAGAGGTACGCGGAGATCAAGGCCTCCAAAGGAGACGAAGCCTGAACTCCTCGTGAAGCTTGATAGGGTTCAGGATTCCTGTGGCCCGTGTAAAGACCCTTTGTCTCCGCGCCTCAGCCTGCGAGAGGCGTCCCAATTGCCCTGCCAAGCCTCTGAGGAAATCCGAGTTGTCCCTCGCAACTAGGCAGGAGTCCTGACATCGCTGAACAAACACGTGTGTGCAAGGGCCATCCCCGTCGTACTTCGAGAATATACCCCAGGTTCCCGCCGCAACTCGAGAAAAACCATGAGACTTCCCCCTCGCCGCGAGATGAGGCCCGATTCCCCTGCACTGCGTGCAGAGCAATTCCGTGTTGCACATCACACATGAAAGGAGCCTTGATTTCCTTGATGGCACTCCAGAGAAACCCCAAGAACACTGTTTCAAGGCTAGAGGGATCCTGAGGCACTGTAGCAACACGAAAGAGCTTCGTGGACCAAGAATCAACACGAGATGAGAGGATAGCCCCTGGCTGTCGACTCCAGAGGAATACCACCTCCACAAGCACCCTCAAGAGGAGCTTCTCTCAGCCTAGGTATGTGAAGGGACTCTGATGTTGCTTGGCCTCAAGTCGAATGGACACCGCGATGCCCCTGACTCGAAATAAGGCCGGGATATCCCTGCCAGTGACTTGAATGCAGGCCTCGTCTTGCATTTCTCCCAAGAAGAAAGGATGTTCTGAATCCCCTATGGAAGGGAACCGCAGAGAAAGACCTAGTTCCCCACCTCATAGCGACCGGAACCTCACATCCTTTGAAAAACTCCAAGAGGTACGCCGGAGATCAGTGCCTCCAAAGGAGACGATGCCTGACTCCTTCGTGTTGAAACGTTGATAGGAGACCCAGTGATTCCCTGTGGCAACGTTGGAAAGGGACCCTATGGTCTCCCGCCTCACTGGAGAGGCGTCCCAATTGCCCTGCCAAGCCTCGAGGAAAATCCCGAGTTGTCCCTCGCAACTAGCAGGAATCCCTGACGTCGCTCCTAACAAACACGTGAGTGTGTGGAAGCGGCCATCCCGTCCGTAACTCGAAGAATATACCCCAGGGTTCACGCCCGCAACTCGAGAAAAACCATGAGACTTCCCCCTCGCCGCGAGATGAGGCCCGATTCCCCCGCACTGCGTGCAGAGCAATCCGTCTTGCACATCACACATGAAAGGAGCCTTGATTTCCTTGATGGCACTCCAGAGAAACCCCAAGAACACTGTTTCAAGGCTAGAGGGATCCTGAGGTCACTGTAGCAACACGAAAGGCTCCGTGGACCAAAAATCAACTCGAGATGAGAGGTTAGTCCCTGGCTTCGACTCCAGAGGAATACCACCTTACCACAAGCACCTCAAGAGGAGGCTTCTCTCAGCTCTAGGTATGTGAGAGGGACCCTGAGTTTGCGGCCTCAAGTGGAATGGACACCGCATGCCCTGACTCGAAATAAGGCCGGATATCCCTGCAGTGACTTGAATGCAGGCTCGTCTTGCATCTCCCAAGACGAAAGGATGTCTGAATCCCCTGTGGAGACCACAGAAAAGACCTAGTTCCCCACCTCATCGCGACCGGAGGCCTCACATCCTTTGAAAACTCCAGAGGTACGCGGAGATCAGTGCCTCCAAAGGAGACGATGCCTGACTCCTCGTGAAACTTGATAGGAGTCCCAGGATTCCTGTGGCACGTGGAAAGGGACCCTTCGTCTCCCGCCTCAGCTGGAGAGGCGTCCCAATTGCCCTGCCAAGCCTCGAGGAGAATCCCGAGTTGTCCCTCGCAACTAGGCAGGAGTCCTGACGACGCTGAACAAACACGTGGGTGGAAGGGCCATCCCCGTCGTACCTCGAGAATATACCCCAGGTTCCCGCCGCAACTCGAGAAAAACCATGAGACTCCCCCCTAGCCGCGAGATGAGGCCCGATTCCCCTGCACTGTGTGCAGAGCAATTCCGTGTTGACATCACACATGCAAGGAGCCTTGATTTCCTTGATGGCACTCCAGAGAAACACCAAGAACACTGTTTCAAGTCTAGAGGGATCCTGAGGTCACTGTAGCAACATGAAAGAGTTCCGTGGACCAAAGAATCAACTCGAGATGAGAGGTTAGTCCCTGGCTTCGACTTCAGAAGAATACCACCTTACCACAAGCACCTCAAGAGGAGGCTTCTCTCAGCTCTAGGTATGTGAGAGGGACCCTGAGTTTGCGTTCTCAAGTGGAATGGACACGGGGAGGCCCTGACTAGAAATAAGGCCAGATATCCCTGCAGTGACTTGAATGCAGGCTCGTCTTGCATCTCCCAAGAAGAAAGGATGTCTGAATCCCCTGTGGAGACCACAGAGAAACACCTAGTTCCCCACCTCATCGCGACCGGAGGCCTCACATCCTTTGAAAACTCCAGAGGTACACGGAGATCAGTGCCTCCAAAGGAGACGATGCCTGACTCCTCGTGAAACTTGATAGGAGTCCCAGGATTCCTGTGGCACGTGGAAAGGGACCTTTGGTCTCCTGCCTCAGATGGAGAGGCGTCCCAATTGCCATGCCACGTCTCGAGGAGAATTCCGAGTTGTCCCTCGCAACTAGGCAGGAGTCCTGACGTCGCTGAACAAACACGTGGGTGGAAGGGCCATCCCCGTCGAGCACTGGAGAATACACCCCAGGTTCTCGCCGTAACTCGAGAAAAACCATGAGACTTCCCCCTCGCCGCGAGATGAGGCCCGATTCCCCTGCACTGCGTGCAGAGCAATTCCGTTTGCACATCACACATGAAAGGAGCCTTGATTTCCTTGATGGCACTCCAGAGAAACCCCAAGAACACTGTATCAAGGCTAGGGCGTTCCTGAGGTCACTGTAGCAACATGAAAGATCTCCGTGGACCAAAAATCAACTCGAGATGAGAGGTTAGTCCCTGGCTTTGACTGCAGAGGAATAGCACCTTACCACAAGCACCTCAAGAGGAGGCTTCTCTCAGCTCTAGGTATGTGAGAGGGACCCTGAGTTTGCGCCCTCAAGTGGAATGGACACCGTGATGCCCTGAGGCGAAATAAGGCCGGATATCCCTGCAGTGACTTGAATGCAGGCTCATCTTGCATCTGCCAAGACGAAAGGATGTCTGATCCCCTGTGGAGACCACAGAGAAAGACCTAGTTCCCCACCTCATCGCGACCGGAGGCCTCACATCCTTTGAAAACTCCAGAGGTACGCGGAGATCAGTGCCTCCAAAGGAGACGATGCCTGACTCCTCGTGAAACTTGATAGGAGTCCAGGATTCCTGTGGCACGTGGAAAGGGACCCTTGGTCTCCCGCCTCAGCTGGAGAGGCGTCCCAATTGCCCTGCCAAGCGTCGAGGAGAATCCCGAGTTGTCCCTCGCAACTAGGCAGGAGTCCTGACTTGCTGAACAAACACGTGTGTGGAAGGGCCATCCCCGTCGTAACTCGAGAATATACCCCAGGTTCCCGCCGCAACTCGAGAAAAACCATGAGACTTCCCCGTCGCCGAGAGATGAGGCCTGATTCAACTGCACTGCGTGCAGAGCAATTCCGTGTTGCACATCACACATGAAAGGAGCCTTGATTTCCTTGATGGCACTCCAGAGAAACCCTAAGAACACTGTGTCTAGGCTAGAGGGATCCTGAGGTCACTGTAGCAACACAAAAGAGCTCCGTGGGCCAAAAATCAACTCGAGATGAGAAGGTTAGTCCCTGGCTTCGACTCCAGAGGAATACCACCTTACCACAAGCCCCTCAAGAGGAGGCTTCTCTCAGCTCTAGGTATGTGAGAGGGACCCGAGTTTGCGGCCTCAAGTGGAATGGACACGGCGATGCCCTGACTCGAAATAAAGCTGGATATCCCTGCAGGGACTTGAATGCAGGCTCGTCTTGCATCTCCCAAGAAAAAAGGATGTCTGAATCCCCTGTGGAGACCACAGAGAAACACCTAGTTCCCCATCTCATCGCGAACGGAGGCCTCACATCCTTTGAAAACTCCAGAGGTACGCGGCGATCAGTGCCTCAAAAGGAGATGATGCCTGACTCCTCGTGAAACTTGACAGGAGTCCCAGGATTCCTGTGGCACGTGGAAAGGGAACCTTGGTCTCCCGCCTCAGCTGGAGAGGCGTCCCAATTTCCCTGCCAAGCCTCGAGGAGAATCCCGAGTTGTCCCTCGCAACTAGGCAGGAGTCCTGACGTCGCTGAACAAACACGTGGGTGGAAGGGCCATCCCCGTCGTAACTCGAGAATATACCCCAGGTTCCCGCCGCAACTCGAGAAAAACCATGAGACTTCCCCCTCGCCGCGAGATGAGGCCCGATTCCCCTGCACTGCGTGCAGAGCAATTCCGTGTTGCACATCACACATGAAAGGAGCCTTGATTTCCTTCATGGCACTCCAGAGAAACCCCAAGAACACTGGTTTCAAGGCTAGAGGTATCCTGAGGTCACTGTAGCAACACGAAAGAGCTCCGTTGACCAAAAATCAACTCGAGATGAGAGGTTAGTCCCTGGCTTCGACTCCAGAGGAATACCACCTTACCAGAAGCTCCTCAAGACGAGGCTTCTCTCAGCTCTAGGTATGCACCTTACCAGAAGCCCCTCAAGAGGAGGCTTCTCTCAGCTCTAGGTATGTGAGAGGGACCCTGAGTTTGCGGTCTCAAGTGGAATGGAAACGGGGAGGCCCTGACTCGAAATAAGGCTGGATATCAATGCAGTGACTTGAATGCAGGCTTGTCTTGCACCTCCCAAGACGAAAGGATATCTGAATCCCCTGTGGAGACCACAGAAAAAGACATAGTTCCCCACCTCATCGCGACCGGAGGCCTCACATCCTTTGAAAACTCCAGAGGAACGTGGAGATCAGTGCCTCCAAAGGAGACGATGCCTGACTCCTCGTGAAACTTGATAGGAGTCCCAGGATTCCTTTATCACGAGGAAAGGGACACTTGGTCTCCCGCCTCAACTGGAGAGGCGTCCCAATTGCCCTGCCAAGCCTCGAGGAGAATCCCGAGTTGTCCCTCGCATCTAGGCAGGAGTCCTGACGTGGCCGAAGATACACGTGGGTGGAAGGGCCATCCCCGTCGTAACTCGAGAATATACCCCATGTTCCCGCCGCAACTCGAGAAAAACCATGAGACTTCCTCCTCGCCACGATATGAGGCCCGGTACCCCTGCACTGCGTGCAGAGCAATTCCATGTTGCACATCACACATGAAAGGAGCCTTGATTTCCTTGATGGCACTCCAGAGAAAGCCCAAAAACACTGTTTCAAGGCTAGAGGGATCCTGAGGTGACTGTATCAACACGAAAGATCTCCGTGGACCAAAAATCAACTCTAGATGAGCGGTTAGTCCCTGGCGTCGACTCCATAGGAATACCACCTTACCACAAGCACCTCAAGAGGAGGCTTCTCTCAGCTCTAGGTATGTGAGAGGGACCCTGAGTTTGCGACCTCAAGGGGAATGGACACCGCGATGCCCTGACTCGAAATAAGGCCGGATATCCCTGCAGTGACTTGAACCAAGATGAAAGGATGTCTGAATCCCCTGTGGAGGCCACAGAGAAAGACTAGTTCCCCACCTCATCGCGACCGGAGGCCTCACATCCTTTGAAAACTCCAGAGGTACGCGGAGATCAGTGCCTCCAAAGGAGAAGATGCCTGACTCCTCGTGAAACTTGATAGGAGTCCCAGGATTCCTGTGGCACGTGGAAAGGGACCTTTGGTCTCCTGCCTCAGATGGAGAGGCGTCCCAATTGCCATGCCAAGTCTCGAGGAGAATCCCGAGTTGTCCCTCGCAACTAGGCAGGAGTCCTGACGTCGCTGAACAAACACGTGGGTGGAAGGGCCATCCCCGTCGAACACTCGAGAATACACCCCAGGTTCCCGCCGTAACTCGAGAAAAACCATGAGACTTCCCCCTCGCCGCGAGATGAGGCCCGATTCCCCTGCACTGCGTGCAGAGCAATTCCGTTTGCACATCACACATGAAAGGAGCCTTGATTTCCTTGATGGCACTCCAGAGAAACCCCAAGAACACTGTATCAAGGCTAGGGGGTTCCTGAGGTCACTGTAGCAACATGAAAGATCTCCGTGGACCAAAAATCAACTCGAGATGAGAGGTTAGTCCCTGGCTTTGACTCCAGAGGAATAGCACCTTACCACAAGCACCTCAAGAGGAGGCTTCTCTCAGCTCTAGGTATGTGAGAGGGACCCTGAGTTTGCGCCCTCAAGTGGAATGGACACCGTGATGCCCTGAGGCGAAATAAGGCCGGATATCCCTGCAGTGACTTGAATGCAGGCTCATCTTGCATCTCCCATGACGAAAGGATATCTGAATCCCCTGTGGAGACCACAGAGAAAGACTTAGTTCCCACCTCATCGCTACCGGAGGCCTCACATCCTTTGAAAATTCCAGAGGTATTGGGAGATCAGTGCCTCCAAAAGAGACGATGCCTGACTACTTGTGAACCTTGATAGGAGTCCCAGGATTCCTGTGGCACGTGGAAAGGGACCCTTGATCTCCCGCCTCAGCTGGAGAGGCGTCCCAATTGCCCTGCCAAGCCTCGAGGAGAATCCCGGGTTGTCCCTCACATCTAGGTATGACTCCTGACGTTGCTGAACAAAGACGTGGGTGGAAGGGCCATCCCCTTTGTAACTCGAGAATATACCCCAGGTTCCCGCCGCAACTCGAGAAAAACCATGAGACTTCCCCCTCGCCGCGAGATGAGGCCCGATTCCCCTGCACTGCGTGCAGAGCAATTCCGTGTTGCACATCACACATGAAAGGAGCCTTGATTTCCTTGTGGCACTCCAGAGAAACCCCAAGAACACTGTTTCAAGGCTAGAGGGATCCTGAGGTCACTGTAGCAACACGAAAGAGCTCCGTGGACCAAAAATCAACTCGAGATGAGAGGTTAGTCCCTGGCTTCGACTCCAGAGGAATACCACCTTACCACAAGCACCTCAAGGGAGGCTTCTCTCTGCTCTAGGTATGTGAGAGGGACCCTGAGTTTGCGGCCTCAAGTGGAATGGACACCGCGATGCCCTGACTCGAAGTCAAGCCGGATATCCCTGCAGTGACTTGAATGAGGGCTCGTCTTGCATCTCCCATGACGAAAAGATATCTGAATGCCCTGTGGAGACCACAGAGAAAGACCTAGTTCCCCACCTTATCGCGACCGGAGGCCTCACATCCTTTGAAAACTCCAGAGGTACGCGGAGATCAGTGCCTCCAAAGGAGACGATGCCTGACTCCTCGTGAAACTTGATAGGAGTCCCAGGATTCCTGTGGCACGTGGAAAGGGACCCTTGGTCTCCCGTCTCAGCTGGAGAGGCGTCCCATGCCCTGCAAAGCCTCGAGGAGAATCCCGAGTTGTCCCTCGCAACTAGGCAGGAGTCCTGACATGGCTGAACACACACGTGTGTGGAAGGGCCATCCCCGTCGTAACTCGAGAATATACCCCAGGTTCCCGCCGCAACTCGAGAAAAACCATGAGACTTCCCCCTCGCCGCGAGATGAGACCCGGTTTCCCTGCACTGCGTGCAGAGCAATTCCGTGTTGCACATCACACATGAAAGGAGCCTGGATTTTCCTAATGGAACTCCAGAGAAACCCCAAGGACACTGTTTCAAGGCTAGAGGATCCTGAGGTCACTGTAGCAACACGAAAGGGCTCCGTAGACCAAAAATCAACTCGAGATGAGAGGTTCGTCCCTGGCTTTGACTCCAGAGGAGTACCACCTTACCACAAGCACTTCAAGAGGAGGCTTCTCTCAGCTATAGGTATGTGAGAGGGACCCTGAGATTATGGCCTCAAGTGGAATGGACACGGGGATGCCCTGATTCGAAATAAGGCCGGATATCCCTACAGTGACTTGAATGCAGGCTCGTCTTGCATCTCCCAAGACGAAAGGATGTCTGAATCCCCTGTGGAGACCACAGAGAAAGACCTAGTTCCCCACCTCATCGCGACCGGAGGCCTCACATACTTTGAAAACTCCAGAGGGACGCGGAGATCAGTGCTTCCAAAGGATACGATGCCTGACTCCTCGTGAAATTTGATAGGAGTCCAAGGATTCTTGTGGTACGTGGAAAGAAACCCTTGGTCGCCTTCCTCAGCTGGATAGGCGTCCCAGTTGCCCTGCCAAGCCTCCAGGAGATCCCGAGTTGTCCCTCGCAACTAGGCAGGAGTCGTGACGTCGCTGAACAAACACGGGTGTCGAAGGGACATCCCCGTCCAAAATCGAGATTATACCCCAGGTTCCCGCCGCAACTCGAGAAAAACCATGAGACTTCCCCCTCGCCGCGAGATGAGACCCGATTCCCCTGCACTGCGTGCAGAGCAATTCCGGGTTGCACATCATACATGAAAGGAGCCTTGATTTCCTTCATGGATTGCACTCCAGAGAAACCCCAAGAACACTGTTTCAAGGCTATAGGGATCCTGAGGTCACTGTAGCAACACGAAAGAGCTCCGTGGACCAAAAATCAACTCGAGATGAGAGGTTAGTCCCTGGATTCGACTCCAGAGAATACCACCTTACCACAAGCACCTCAAGAGGAGGCTTCTCTCAGCTCTAGCTATGTGAGAGGGACCCTGAGTTTGCGGCCTCAAGTGGAATGGACACCGCGATTCCCTGACGCGAAATAAGGCCGGATTCCCTGCAGTGACTTGAATGCAGGCTCGTCTTGCATCTCCCAAGACGAAAGGATGTCTGAATCCCCTGTGGAGACCACAGAGAAAGACCTAGTTCCCCACCTCATCGCGACCGGAGGCCTCACATCCTTTGAAAACTCCAGAGGGACGCGGAGATCAGTGCCTCCTAGGAGACGATGCCTGACTCCTCGTGAAACTTGATAGGAGTCCCAGGATTCCTGTGGCACGTGGAAAGGGACCCTTGGTCTCCCGCCTCAGCTGGAGAGGCGTCCCAATTGCCCTGCCAAGCCTCGAGGAGAATCCCGAGTTGTCCCTCGCAACTAGGCAGGAGTCCTGACGTCGCTGAACAAACACGTGTGTGGAAGGGCCATCCCCGTCGTAACTCGAGAATATACCCCAGGTTCCCGCCGCAACTCGAGAAAAACCATGAGACTTCCCCCTCGCCGCGAGATGAGGCCCGATTCCCCTGCACTGCGTGCAGAGCAATTCCGTGTTGCACATCACACATGAAAGGAGCCTTGATTTCCTTGATGGCACTCCAGAGAAACCCCAAGAACACTGTTTCAAGGCTAGAGGGATCCTGAGGTCACTGTAGCAACACGAAAGAGCTCCGTGGGCCAAAAATCAACTCGAGATGAGAGGTTAGTCCCAGGCTTCGACTCCAGAGGAATACCACCTTACCACAAGCACCTCAAGAGGAGGCTTCTCTCAGCTCTAGGTATGTGAGAGGGACCCTGAGTTTGCGGCCTCAAGTGGAATGGACACCGCGATGCCCTGACTCGAAGTCAAGCCGGATATCCCTGCAGTGACTTGAATGCAGGCTCGTCTTGCATCTCCCAAGACGAAAGGATGACTGAATCCCCTGTGGAGACCACAGAGAAAGACCTAGTTCCCCACCTCATCGCGACTGGAAGCCTCACATCCTTTGAAAACTCCAGAGGTACGCGGAGATCAGTGCCTCCAAAGGAGACGATGCCTGACTCCTCGTGAAACTTGATAGGAGTCCCAGGATTCCTGTGGCACGTGGAAAGGGACCCTTGGTCTCCCGCCTCAGCTGGAGAGGCGTCCCAATTGCCCTGCCAAGCCTCGAGGAGAATCCCGAGTTTTCCTCGCAACTAGGTAGGAGTCCTGACGTCGCTGAACCAACACGTGTGTGGAAGGGCCATCCCCGTCGTAACTCGAGAATATACCCCAGGTTCCTGCCGCAACTCGAGAAAAACCATGAGACTTCCCCCTCGCCGCGAGATGAGGCCCGATTCCCCTGCACTGCGTGCAGAGCAATTCCGTGTTGCACATCACACATGAAAGGAGCCTTGATTTCCTTGATGACACTCCAGAGAAACCCCAAGGAACACTGTTTCAAGGCTAGAGGGATCCTGAGGTCACTGTAGCAACACGAAAGGGCTCCGAGACCAAAAATCCGTGGACCAAAAATCAACTCGAGATGAGAGGTTAGTCCTTGGCTTCGACTCCAGAGGAATACCACCTTACCACAAGCACCTCAAGAGGAGGCTTCTCTCAGCTCTAGGTATGTGAGAGGGACCCTGAGTTTGCGGCCTCAAGTGGAATGGACACCGCGATGCCCTGACTCGAAATAAGGCCGGATATCCCTGCAGTGACTTGAATGCAGGCTCGTCTTGCATCTCCCAAGATGAAAGGATGTCTGAATCCCCTGTGGAGACCACAGAGAAAGACCTAGTTTCCCCACCTCATTGCGACTTGGCCTCTGGGCCGAGGGAGCTCCGGGTCAAGGGAGCGGCGGGTCGACCAGCTGGCCCGGCTTTGCTTGGCTTCGTCCCAATGGACTCTTCTATGGTCTTGTGTTCCCGGGCCGAATTGACCTCGGCGGCCGGAGTCGTCAGTACGACCCGTTCCCTGGCTTTTGCGTTTTCTTTTTAAGATGCGTTGAGCTTTTTCATTGCGGTTATGTGGGTGATGGGTGTGTGCCTTTCCTTTTCGTTTCACTGCCATAATACGGAGGGGTACTTTCAACATGGAGGGTGTGTGCGTGTGCGTGTGCGTGTGCGTGTGTGCGTGCGTGCGTGCGTGCGTGTGTAGGGGTACTTTCAACATGAAGGGGGGTGTGTGTGTGTGTGTGTGTGTGTGTGTGTGTGTGTGTACATGGTATGTGCGTCTTTCGTTTCTCCTGTTGCTGTACGGTGCTTTTCCCAAAAGAGCCGTCGTCGGGGTCACAAAAGGGGTTTCTCCTGGTATGCTGAAAGGTGGTGATAGGGACGGGGGTGGGGGCGTGTGTGGCGTGGCCTACTTGGACGCCGGGCCGCCAGAGCTCCGGGCCGACCACCGGGCCGGGGCCCACTTGGGCGCCGTGCCGAGAGAGCTCCGGGTCGACCAGCCGGCCGCGGCCCACTTGGGCGCCGCGCCGAGGGAGCTCCGGGGCGAGGAGGCAGCGGGTCGACCAGCTGGCCCGGCTTTGCCTGGCTTCGTCCCAATGGGTTGTTGTATGGTTTTGTGTTCCCGGGCCAAATTGACCTCGGCGGGCAGAGTCGCCAGTACGACCCGTTCCCTGGCTTTTGCGTTTTCTTTTTAAGATGCGTTGAGTTTTCTCGTTGCGGTTATGTGGGGGATGGGTGTGTGCCTTTCCTTTTTGTTTCACTGCCATAATACGGAGGGGTACTTTCAACATGAAGGGGGGGGGTGTATGTGTGTGTCTGTGTGTGCGCGCCTTTTGTTTCGCACACACCATGCACGCACGCACGCGCACACACACACAGGGGGACCTTCAACATGAAGGGGTGTGTGTGTGTGTGTGTGTGTGTGTGTGTACATGGTGTGTGCGTCTTTTGTTTGTCCTGTTGCTGTACGGTGCTTTTCCCAAAAGAGCCGTCATCGGGGTCACAAAGGGGGTTTCTCCTGGTATGTTGAAAGGTGGTGATAGGGACGGGGGTGATGGCGTGTGTGGCGTGGCCCACTTGGAGACCGGGCCGCCGGAGCTCCGGGTCGACCAGCCGGCCGGGGTCCACTTGGCCTCTGGGCCGCGGGAGCTCCGGGTCGACCAGCCGGCCGCGGCCCACTTGGCCTCCGAGCCGAGGGAGCGGCGGGTCGACCAGCTGGCCCGGCTTTGCTTGGCTTTGTCGCAATGGGCTGTTGTGTGGCCTTGCGTTCCCGGGTCGCATTGACCTTGGCGGCCGGAGTCGCCAGTACGACCCGTTCTCTGGCATTTGCGTTTTCTTTTTAAGATGCGTTGAGTTTTTTCATTGCGGTTATGTGGGTGATGGGTGTGTGCCTTTCCTTTTTGTTTCACTGCCATAATATGGAGGGGTGCTTTCAACATGAAGGGGAGTGTATGTATGTGTGTGTGTGCGCGCGCGCGCGCGCGCGCATGGGGTGTGCGTCTTTTGTTTTGCACACACCATGCACGCACGCACGCACGCGCGCGCACACACACACACACACACAGGGGTACCTTCAACATGAAGGTGTGTGTGTGTGTGTGTGTGTGTGTGTGTGTGTGTGTGTATGTGTGTGTGCGCACATGGTGTGTGCGTCTTTTGTTTGTGCTGTTGCTGTACGGTGCTTTTCCCAAAAGAGCCGTCGTCGGGGTTACAAAAGGGGTTTCTCCTGGTACGTGGAAAGGGGGTGATAGGGACCGGGGTGATGGCGTGTGTGGCGTGGCCCACTTGGACGCCGGGCCGCCGGAGCTCCGGGTCGACCAGCGGGCCGGGGCCCCACTTGGCCTCTGGGCCGAGGGAGCGGCGGGTCGACCAGCTGGCCCGGCGTTGCTTGGCTTTGTCGTAATGGGCTGTTGTATGGCCTTGCGTTCCCGGGTCGCATTGACCTTGGCGGCCGGAGTCGCCAGTACGACCCGTTCTCTGGCATTTGCGTTTTCTTTTTAAGATGCGTTGAGTTTTTTCATTGCGGTTATGTGGGTGATGGGTGTGTGCCTTTCCTTTTTGTTTCACTGCCATAATATGGAGGGGTGCTTTCAACATGAAGGGGAGTGTATGTGTGTGTGTGCGCGCGCGCGCGCATGGGGTGTGCGTCTTTTGTTTTGCACACACCATGCACGCACGCGCGCACACACACACACACACACACGCACACACACACACAGGGGTACCTTCCACATGAAGGTGTGTGTGTGTGTGCGTGTGCGTGTGTGTGTGCGCGCACATGGTGTGTGCGTCTTTTGTTTGTGCTGTTGCTGTACGGTGCTTTTCCCAAAAGAGCCGTCGTCGGGGTCACAAAAGGGGATTCTCCTGGTACGTGGAAAGGGGGTGATAGGGACCGGGGTGATGGCGTGTGTGGCGTGGCCCACTTGGACGCCGGGCCGCCGGAGCTCCGGGTCGACCAGCGGGCCGGGGCCCCACTTGGCCTTTGGGCCGAGGGAGCGGCGGGTCGACCAGCTGGCCCGGCTTTGCTTGGCTTTGTCGCAATGGGCTGTTGTATGGCCTTGTGTTCCCGGGTCGCATTGACCTTGGCGGCCGGAGTCGCCAGTACGACCCGTTCTCTGGCATTTGCGTTTTCTTTTTAAGATGCGTTGAGTTTTCTCGTTGCGGTTATGTGGGTGATGGGTGTGTGCCTTTCCTTTTTGTTTCACCGCCATAATACGGAGGGGTACTTTCAACATGAAGGGGTGGGGGGGTGTGCATGTTGTGTGCGTCTTTTGTTTTGCACACACCATGCGCGCACACACACACACAGGGGTACCTTCAATATGAAGGGGTGTGTGTGTGTGTTGTGTGTGTGCGCGCGTGCGTGCGTGCGCGTGCGTCTTTTGTTTGTCCTGTTGCTGTACGGGGCTTTTCCCAAAAGAGCCGTCGTCGGGGTCACAAAAGGTGTTTCTCCTGGTATGCTGAAAGGTGGTGACAGGGACCGGGGTGACGGCGAGGTATTTCTTGGCGCGGGTGCTCGCGCCGCCTGACATTGGCCTGCGGTCCCCCTCTGATGGGAGAGCATTCCGCTGCCCCGTGGGTGGGAAGTCAAGAATCTTTCTCCCTCCCGTCCCCTCTCCTCCCGTCCGTCCGGTCGTCGTACCTCACCCAGGGACTTTCTGCCGAAGTGTTGTCGCGTCCCGTTCTCCTGTCCGCGTCGGTGACTGAGCGTAGAAATGCGCACTAGGACGGACCCTGTCTGGCAATGAGTCCCCGCCGGTCGCCCCCGGAGCTCCCGTGCTGCGGCCGCCGGCTCTCTCGACAGCTGCCTGTCAGTTGCTCTTTTAGATGGTCCGGCGGGGGGCGGTCCGCCGGGCGGCCCGCCCCAACTCTTGAATGAATGCCCTCGGGCTGTGGAAGGAGGCTGCGTGGGAGGGGCACCTTGGGCCAGAGGTCACGGGGGAGGGTGGACGGCTAGCCAGTTCAAGAAACTTGCTTGATTGGGAGAGCAGGTGTTTGGACTCAAGTGGAATGGGCTTTTCCTCCTTTTTGGCCTTGTCACTTGGCATGGGGGGGATCTCCCTTCTCCCGCAAAGAGTTTCAAACAAAGACACGAGAGATCACCCGGATCCACTCACTCCGGTCAGGTTCAGAGCCAGAACGGCAAGGATCGAAGCTCTCCTGGTGACACCCAACCGCCTGCCCGCCAACTCGGGACACACTCCCCGGTCTGCCTGCCAAAGACAAGTGGCTGGATGGTGTTTGAGGGGAGGGTGGCAGATTCACGTTTCATGGGAGTGGTCTTGATCAACGGAGGTGAAAAAAAAAAAAAAACACAAGCCCAGCCAAATGTTCAGGAGGGTGTCCATGCGTGTTGGTTGTTTTTGGCCTGACTCTGTGTCCCTGACCGCACCACCCACAGGCACGCATCCCCGATTCTGTCTCTGTGTGTGTGTGTGTCTGTCTCTCTCTCTCTCTCTCTCTCTCTCTCTCTCTCTCTGACTGTGTTGTCCTTTGCATGACTGTGTGTGTGTCTGCCCCCGCGCGCCCCACACACACACACCTGGCACCCGCACACAACACACACACACGCCCCCGCACACCACACAAGCAACACATTGTGCACACCACAGACACACCCCACGCGTGACCCCCACACACAGCGGCCCCACACCACCCACGTCGCACACCACTCACCCCACCTCTCTCTGCTGTCCTTTCTGTGCGGCTAGGGGCAGAGTGTGGGGTGTGTGGGAGATATTCGTGGGGTGTCTGGGGTGTGCCTGTCACTGGTGCGGGTGGGAGGGGCCGTGGGCAGATACACACACACACACACACACCCTCTGACTGGGTTGTCCTTTGCCTGGTTGTGTCTCTGCCCGCCCCTTCTCGCACCCTCAGGCACACACCCACAGGCATACCCCACACACCCTGGCCCCCCCACACACACACACCAACCCCCCCCACACACACATACTCTCTGTGTTGTCCGTGGTGGGTGGGGGAGTGTGTGGCCGGGGCGTGAGCGAGTGGGGCGTGTGTGGCTATGCAGAGACACAGCCAGGCAAAGGACAACACAAGTAAGTGGTGCGTGCGTGTGTGTGTGTGTGTGTGTGTGGCTGTGTCTCTCTGCCCGCCCCGTCTCACTCGCACCACCCTGAGGCACACCCCCACACACCCCACACATACCCTCACACACCCCACCCCCACATACCACACACACACCCACAACACAGCACAGTGCCCCCACACACGCAACACCTGTGCATGCCACAGACACGCCACGCCACACCGCACCACACCCACTGTGTGTGTGTGTGTGTGTGTGTGTGTGTGCTCCTGTTCCTCGTTTGCTTTCTCCTTCCCTTCCTCGTCGTCCCTCTGCCCCTCCCCTCCCTCCCTCCACCTTCACAGGACAGGAGTGCCTTTAGATGAGTTAATACACCCTTGACATGATTTCTACAGTCTGACCTGTCCCTCGCTGCAGACGAGCAAACCGACCACAACTGAAAGCAATGGTGTTTGCCACTTGGGGCATACCTTCCACAGGCTCCAGTGATTGACACGCCACCCACTTCCCCGAGCCAATCCTAGGAGCCTTCACCCAAGGCTCTTGCAGACATTCTTCACATCTGTCAGTCCTTCCCAGTCACCCGCCATCATCAGGCGAGGTGTAGAGAACCGATGGAAAAACTGGAGGAATGACTTCTTCCATGGGGTGGGAGGAAATGAGGAAGGAGTAGGATGCTAAGGGTGGGATGCCTGGCTTCTTGACGAAGCGAGGATCGATCGGGGTGGGGGTGGGAAGAGGGGCAGGACTGTCAACTTAGGAGGTCCGGTTAACACGTTGCACATATAAATGGTACATCAAGACAATCAAACAAGCACCCCATCAAAGTGCTGACAGGGCAGGTAGTAAAAACAAAACAAAACAAAACAAAACAAAAAAACACAAAAAACAAGCACCCCACTATGCAGCCCAGGAGAGTGTAGACTTATGACTTTGCATTAACCTCTAAGGGGAAAGAATCTGAAAACCTGACGCGACGAACACGACTTTGTAAACCCACTCGATACTTCATTGCTGCCATAAGGGTGGGGTCATTTGCATATCTCAGGGGATTGGTACTTCTCCGGGCAACCTCGATTCCAGCTTGTGCTTCATCCCACCCAGCGTTTCTCATGATGTGTACTCACTCAGCATGTAAGCTGGATAAGCAGGGTGACAACGTATACAGCCTTGATGGACTCCTTTCCCTATTTGGAACCACTCTGTTGTGTTCCATGTCTACTTGTGACCTGCAGAAATACCGGGGTTTTGTTTGTTTGTGTTTTGTTTTGTTTTGTTTTTTTTATTCCCTAACCTGAATGAAACAGCAAGAGAGACAGAGAGAAGACGGAGGGGGAGGGGGACGGGGAGCGGGTGGGCTAAGTAAGTAAGTAAGTAAGTAAATAAATAAATATAAATAAATAAATAAGAAAAGGACCCTACCGTTCACTCTGTTGCTTTCCACACACAAAGCAAAACAGAGGACCCAAAGGACACAATGTTTACAATGTGAATTTTGAAAGAGGGACATCCCCTTTGGTCACTTCATACACTACCCCTATCAGCAGGATGCAATCGTTTCTGTTTTTCCCTCTACCTGGTCCTTCCAGACTTCAGAGGCTCTCAGCGAGGGTTCTTATCGCCTTGGCGATAGAGTGATTTTTTCCACACGTTCCTTAGGGGCCCGGAGGATGTTTCCGTGAAGCGGGGGATACACACTTCTGGATAGGAGAGTCCTGTGCTACGTGTGGTTTGTTCCTTTCTTTGCGTGTGGCTCTTCACCCGAGAGGGGGACTGGGTCCTGAAGTTTTCCGAGTGGCCTCCGATACCTGGGGGCAACCCTCTCTGGGGGGAAACATGTCCCATGTTCTCTTGCCCTGCTGACGGAGAACTCAAAAGGCCCTGTGCCTGAAGCCCTGCGGATGGAAGCTAGAGGACTTGGTGAACGTTTCTGACAGAGCTTCCCCGCTGGCTCACACAGTCTAGAGTCTGCGTGCCATGTCTCTGACTGCCTGCACCCACAGGCGCATCCCACACACCCATGCTGCACACACACACGGCCCCACGTGGCACCCGTACCCAGCACACACACACACACCACACATCCCCACCCACGCAACACACCTGTGCACACCACAGACACACCCCACGTATACCCACAGACACCACACGCGTACCCGCACACACCACACACACACCCTCCCCCCACACACCGCACACACCGGCCTCACACCACCCACTCACCCACCCACTCACTCACTCACTCACTCACTCACTCACTCAGTCACTCACTCCCTCCCTCCCTCTGACTGTGTTGTCCTTTCTGTGTGGGGGTGGGCCTGCGGGGGGGGGGGGGCGGTGTGTGTGTGTGTGTGGGGGTAGGCGTGGGGTGTGTGGGAAGTTCCTGTCGCTGGTTCGGGCGTGAGGTGCCGGGGGCAGATACACACACACACACACACACACGCACACACACACACACACACACACACTCTGGGTTGTCCTTTGCCTGGCTGTGTCTCTGCCCGCCCCCTCTCAAATTCGCACCACTGACAGGCGCACCCCACACACACCACACACACAACACCTGCGCACGCCACACAGACACACCACACCACACACACACACACACACACGCTGTGTTGTCCTCTGCCTGGCTGTGTCTCTCTGCCCGCCCTCTCTCACACTCGCACCACCCTGAGGCACACACCACACGCATCCCCCCACCCCCTGCTCCCCCCCCCCCGCCCCCACACACACTCTGTGTTGTCCTTTGCGTGTGTGGTGTGGGGCGCGGGTGTGGGGGGGATTGTGGTGGGGGGGGTGTGGGTGCGGGGAGTGCGGGGTGAGTGTGGGTGCGGGGAGCGCGGGGTGTGTGGGTATGCGTGGGATGTGCCTCCGGGTGTTGCGAGTGTGAGAGCGGGCGGGCAGAGGGCCACAGCCAGACACACACCCATGCACACACTCTGTGTTGTTCTTTGCCTGGCTGTGTCTCTCTGCCCGCCCCCTCTCACACTCGCACCACCCGGAGGCACACCCCACACACCCCACGCATATCCACACACACTACGCCCCCACACACCACACACAACACCCCCCCCCCCACACACCACACACGCAACACCTGCGCATGCCACAGACACACCACACCACACCACACACACACACACACACACTGTGTGTGTGTTCGTGTTCGTGTTCCTCGCTTTCTCCTTCCCTTCCTCATCGTCCCTCTGCCCCTCCCGCCCCTCCCTCCACCTTCACAGGACAGGAGTGCCTTTAAGATGAGCCTGCCTGTTGTTAATACACCCTTGACATGAAGATTTCTACACTCTGACCTGTCACGCCTGTAACCTGGGGGGTGGTCAAACCTCCTTGGTACGCTAGGTATATAGCTTTCTCCGTGGACGGTGGAAGCCTTCCTTCCGTCCCTCGCTGCAGACGAGCAAACCGACAACAACTGAAAGCAACGGTGTTTGCCACTTGGGGCATACCTTCCACAGTCTCTAGTGATTGACACGCCACCGACTTCCCCGAGCCAATCCTAGGAGCCTTCACCCAAGGCTCTTGCAGACATTCTTCACATCTGTCAGTCCTTCCAAGTCACCCGCCATCATCAGGCGAGGTGTAGAGAACCGATGGAAAAACTGGAGGGATGACTTCTTCCATGGGGTGGGAGGAAATGAGGAAGGAGTAGGATGCTAAAGGTGGGATGCCTGACTTCTTGACGAAGCGAGGATCGATCGGGGGGGGGGGGGGGCAGGACTGTGAACTCAGGAGGTCCGGTTGAACACGTGCACATATAAATGGTACATCAAGACAATCAACAAGCACCCCATCAAAGTACTTACAGGGCAGGTAGTAAAACAAACAAACAAAAAAACAAAACACACACACACACACACACAAAAACAAGCACCCCACTATGCAGCCCAGGAGAGTGTAGACTTATGACTTTACATTAACCTCTAAGGGAAAAGAATCTGAAAACCTGACGCGACGAACACGACTTTGTAAACCCACTCGATACTTCATTGCTGCCATAAGGTTGGTGTCATTTGCATATCTCAGGGGATTGGTACTTCTCCGGGCAACCTCGATTCCAGCTTGTGCTTCATCCCACCCAGCGTTTCTCATGATGTGTACTCACTCAGCATGTAAGCTGGATAAGCAGGGTGACAACATATACAGCCTTGATGGACTCCTTTCCCTATTTGGAACCACTCTGTTGTGTTCCATGTCTACTTCTAACTGTTGCTTCCTGACCTGCAGAATTACCGGGTTGTTGTTGTTGTTGTTTGTTTGTTTGCTTGCTTGCTTGCTTTGTTTTGTTTTGTTCTGTTTTTTAATTCCCTAACCTGAATGAAAAGCGAGAGAGACAGAGAGAAGACGGCGGGATGGGCGGGCGGGCTAAGTAAATAAATAAATAAAAATAAAATAAATAAGAAAAGGACCCTACCGTTCAATCTGTTGCTTTCCACACACAAAGCAAAAACAGAGGACCCAAAGGACACAATGTTTACAATGGGAATTTTGAAAGAGGGACATCCCCTTTGGTCACTTCATACACTACCCCTATCAGCAGAATGCAATCGTTTCTGTTTTTCCCTCTACCTGGTCCTTCCAGACTTCAGAAGCTCTCAGCGAGGGTTCTTATCGCCTTGGCGATAGAGTGATTTTTTTTTTTTTTTTTTTTAGGGGCCCGGAGGATGTTTCCGTGAAGCGGGGGATACACACTTCTGGATAGGAGAGTCCTGTGCTACGTGTGGTTTTTTCTTTTCTTTGCGTGTGGCTCTTCACCCGAGAGGGGGACTGGGTCCTGAAGTTTTCCGAGTGGCCTCCGATATCTGGGGGCAACCCTCTCTGGGGGAAACATGTCCCATGTTCTCTTGCCCTGCTGACGGAGAACTCAAAAGGCCCTGTGCCTGAAGCCCTGCGGATGGAAGCTAGAGGACTTGGTGAACATTTCTGACAGAGCTTCCCCGCTGGCTCACACGGTCAAGAATCTGCCTGCGATGCAGGAGACCCGGGGTCCATCCCCGGGCCAGG
The DNA here is from genome assembly GCF_019320065.1 of Cervus canadensis. Classification (NCBI taxonomy): domain Eukaryota; kingdom Metazoa; phylum Chordata; class Mammalia; order Artiodactyla; family Cervidae; genus Cervus; species Cervus canadensis. The sequence continues at coordinate 103,285,285 of NC_057388.1, forward strand.
AAGGTCTCCTGGAGAAGGACATGGCAACCCGCTCCAGTACCCAACTCTGACGTCTAGACATCTCCTTGACTGACTCCCCCTCCACCGACTGGTTTCGAATGAATCCACTCCAGGGATGAACCGGTGTGTTTCCTTGCTTTCCCTACAAGTGCCTCTGAGGAAAAAAGTTACCTGATTGCTTGCCCCCCAGGCCTGCTTTCCCGAACCTGTCTGTGGACCTCACAGCCTCCTGAGAGGAGATACGATAACTGTTTCACTGAATGGAGGATCTGTGCTCAGAAACTCTTTCCACGACATGGAGGCCCGTACTAACTAACCTATTTGGTCCTTCCCTCTTTCCTTCCTTCTTTCCTTCTGGATTTGTTGTTGTTGTTGTTGTTCCCCCCTTTCTCCCCCCCCCCCTTTTTTTTTGGGGGGGGGGACTTCTCTCTCAGGTCCATGCACACGCACACGCGCCGTTTCTCACGTACACGCGTACATGCATGCACTCACACACACAGTCACCAGTTCAGCTTTTCATGGGTTTCAGGGAAGTGTCAGAGGAGGGAACTGCTGGGGTCCGGAGCAGGCCGCCCACCCCACCCCTCCCCACCCCACCCCACCCCACCCCACCTCACATGAACCTCCATGTCCTGTGGAGTGTTTTGGACTCAAGTGACTTAAGAACCAAGATCCGGCCAGCGCCAGAGGAACGCTCCGCCCCTCCCTCCTTCTCTGTCTCTCTGAAGGCAGGCAGGAATGAAAACCTCCTTCCACGGAGGAAGATGTCAAGTGATGATGGCTGCTTGGACGCACGTCCGTGATCCCCACATGCATGAGTGGGGTTTCCTGGGTTACGAAAAGGAAGAGACTTCTTTGGCCTGACACAAGGCGAAGTTTGTCCCTCAGCCCCCCGCCCCCCCCCCCCCAGCCCCCTTCCTCCGCGCGGTGCCCAAGGGGCAGCCTCAAGGTGGGGAAATGGAGAAATGGGGGTGGGGCGGATCACCATTCAATAGAGAGAAGCTCGAGGCAAAGTCAAGGGCTCTGACTTGACTGGAAAGCTTTCTGCATTTGAATGAAGCTATCTGACGAGGCCCTGCAGGGGGAGGGTGGGGGTGGGGCCCACAGACAATAGCCCCTGCCTGCCTGCCTGTCTGCCTGCCGGGCTGAGGAGCCCTCTGGCGGCGGTGGCGGGGCCATGCCCCCGACTCCTGCAACTCGGTCCCCTCAAGGAAACTTCTGGGGTGACTCCCTTGTCCAGGGAGTCATCAAAGTTGGCCTGTTTCTGAAAAAGGCCCGAGTCACAGCTGTGACAGAGTCCCTGGATCTCTTCTTGACACATGGATTGACCTGCACCCTCCCCTCCTGTCAGATCCTTTGGACACTCTCAAAGAGGTCTTTGGCCTGGGCCAGAAAACAAGCCAAGATAAACAAATACGTTTTTGTCTGTTTTTTTTTTTTTTTTTTTTTTTTGAACAGGGCGAAAACGATGCAGGGCCGTGGATCAGAGAGAAACTTGCTCCTCTCACACGCGTGAAGGCAGGAAGTTCTCAGCGGGAGAGAACCTGCCTTCACTTTTCACTTCTCAGGGGGACCTGGACCGGTCCCCTCGCCTCGCACGCCCCCAACCCCTAGCCCAGCTCTACACCACCACCACCACCACCAACACCACCACCACCACCACCACCACCACCCCCCCCGTCTCGTCTCCCCAACGTCAGCCCCACTCCCACCCCCACCCTCCGGCCACCGAGGGGGCCCCGTGGAGGGGTGGCCATGGCCTTCTCAGCCCCTGTTCTGAGATGTCACTTGGGAAACCGCTCTAAGCCGAGATGCCAGATTGCTGCCCTGCTGCTTCGTGTCCGTCTCCATCAGCCATGCCCAAAAGGCACGTGAAATAATGGACAGCAAATAGTGCACCCAGAAAACACAGAATGATCCTCCTGAACACCGCACAGCCATTTTTCTGGATCCACATAGAGGTCGTTGATATCCCCGCTTGATGCATGAATAGTATTTACACAGACTCGATTTATTTCCGCTTTGATTGGGGGTGCCCTATCCAGAGAGATCACGCGGGTCCGAAAGCAAACCCAGAACAGAGCAGAACAGAACCAAAACCACAGCCAAGTCGAGGGAGTGCTGAACCAGAGGAGCTCACACAGCCTACGAGGTGGCCCAGATTGTGAAGGAGCGTTTGTGCTCACGTATCTATGTGGAGGTCTGAAGGGTCACTCGCCAGCGATGCAGATGTCATGCGAGTGGCCGGAGATGTTTCTCCATAGGATCTCTTGGGATGGCGCACGCAGGCAGGGTGCCTGGTGCAGGGGCACCCTGGGAGGTCCGATCCCCCGAAAAGTTGGCATGTGGGGCGCAGGCAAGCACACAACGTTTTCTTGCAGGGAGGGCCGAGCGAGGAGAATTCAGGGGTCCGTACCTCCAAGCCCCCAGCTGCTGCTGCTGCTGCTGCTTCTTCTGCTTCTTCTTGTTTTTTTGTTTTTGTTTTTTTTTTTTTTCCTGCCCCAAGCTTCTTGAAAGGGGTCCACGTAGCATTCTGAAAGGTCAGGTGATGGAGGGACAGGGTTCGTGGTTGCAAACGTCTGGCTGTAGGAATTCTTTGTCTTTGGTGACTGTTCACCACGTGGGTCAGGTCATGAGGTTCCTATACCCCCTCCACGGGACAGATGTTCACTGGGGGAGTGGGAAGGGTCCACACTCCTGTTCCCACTGCTCCCCTCCGTGAACTGGAGTGCGAATCTAGATGGGCCTCTGACGACACACTTCGCCGGGTTACATCACGCCGGTTTGGCCTTCGGTTCTCACAAACTGGCACTCTTGCTGCTTCTCGAAGTGTCCTAGAGAAGAAGACATCGGATTCCACATTAGGTCAGCTTCTTTGACTAGCGAAGGCACAACAGCCACAACAAGCGGGATGGATAAACACAGAAGTTGGTTTCCTTCGGACTATGGAGCGTGCATGTGTGTGTGTGTGTGAGAGAGAGAGACAGACAGAGAGAGAGAGAGAGGCAGAGAGAGGCAGAGAGAGAGAGAGAGAGAGAGAGAGAGAGAGAGAGAGAGAGAGAGAGGGGGAGAGAGAGAGAGAGAGAGAGAGAGAGAGAGAGAGAGAGAGAGAGAGAGAGAGGCAGAGAGAGAGAGAGAGAGAGATGCCTTTGTGGTTCTAAGGCAAGCACTGAGGAGTTGAGACTTTCTTTAACGAACATATTTTCCTTCATTTCAGTCGTGATGGTCCAATGATTTGGATGACAACATTTCATGTTTCAGGGTAGATGATTTTAGAAGGCTGTGAAGGGACTTCCCTGCCTGGTGGCCCAGTGGTTAAGAATCCACCTGCCGATGAGGCAGGGGACAGGGTGTTTTCGATCGATCCCCGATCAGGGAAGATGCCACTGGGCTCCGGGCAGGTTCGATACAAACCTATAGAACGGACAATGCCAGGCAGGCGTGAAGGCGAGGGCAGACGGGGGACTCTGGACGAGGATGACTGACACTGACGTCTCCGTGTAGGTGGGTTGTGGCCGGCACACTCCTCTGGGGCAGGATGTTCCTAAGACCGTTGCGGGAGGAGCAGGGGACCTAAGGGAACTCTCTGTCCTCTCTGCTCCATTTTGCCCCCGGAACCCTAATCTGCTCAAAGAGAGGATTCAGCCTATGGAAAGACAAACTCACATGTGAGTGAACCTCCTTTCTAGTTCACTTGAATTCTGAAAGCGTGACGGTCAGATTCACTCAACTCTCTGGATGTCTGTTCTTCCTGAGATCCCGGCCTATTCACTGGAAGAACACATGGAGCCGGATGAGATCTCCCTCTGCACGGCGGCTCCAGTGTGCACACATTTCAATGGCTACGGCTTGTGGACATCGCACCGAGAGCCTAACCCCGGTGTTTCAGACGCCTGTTTCTACAATGGCTGAACAGTTCTAACTGCGGGAAGCCCAAAATTTGCCCCTGCCTGTTCGATCTGCAGGGACTCTGCAAAGAAAGAACACACGTGCCCGGTCTCATGACCGATCCCCTTTTTCGGAGCTAGCCTGGCGTGTGATCTGTTTTCCAGGCCATAGGCACGCACTGGCACTGGGGAGTTGTGTTTCCCCTCTCCCCCCCCCCCCCGGCCTCCTCCTCCTCCTCTCTGCCCCCACCCTTCCCTTCCCTTCCCCCCACATGCACGCTCCCTCACCCCCACCCCCGCCCCGCCTGGGCCCGGCCCGTCCAGGTCTCCCCCACCCGTGGAAAAGGCCAGGAAGAAATGGTCCCAGAACGACGCAGCCGAGAAACAGTGGAAGTCCACTTGGATGCGGTTAGGAAACACCTGAGCATACCTAGGCCGACACTGCCACCGTGTGGGATGAGAGGCCAGTGAGAGGAGAAGCTCAAGAGTTCAGAGGAGGAGGAAGAGGAAGAGGAAGAGGAGCAGGAGGGAGGCAGGCGGCGGTGGGGGGAGGGGAGGGACAGGCTGAAGCTGTCTCAGGGCGATGACGTGGGTGAAAACGTCCCCCTTCAGAAGGGCGCTCCGAAGAGAGAGTTCCGGCGGGACCTTGAGAGCACACAGGGCTTCGTTTTGGAGGCTGACCTTAAAGCTGGGAGTGGGGGTGGGGGAGGGAATCATCCAGACATACGAAAGACACCAGGCCGGGAAGGCAAGACAGATTCTTTACAGAAGTGAATCGGATGCTTTTCTGTCAGTGTGTTCCATAATCAGACTATCATGGAAATCCATCCATCCATCCATCCATCCATCCATCCATCCATCCACATCCATCCATCCATCCATCCACCCATCCATCCATCCATCCATCCATCCATCCATCCATCCATCCATCCATCCATCCATCCACCCACCCACCCACCCACCCACCCACCATCGTTTCGCTCCTTTTCTGTTCTCTACATTTTTAATGGCGAGTGAGTGAGAGAGTCTTTCAATGGTTTGGTAGGATTTTTGAATGTCATGTCGTAGGACCATGGTACTTTTCAGCCATGGATGAACGTGACGGCTTCTTTTTTCAGCTTCAGCTTTCAGGGTTATCCTGAACTGCCTCGCCAAGTGAGGCCTGTGTGTCCCTGTGTGCTGGAGGAAGGACACTTGTGCTATCCACATCTTCATCTTGGACTGGACAAAACCACCGTTGGGAATGTGTTCCTTGGCTTCGTTTCCTTTCCCTATGGCACTGACCTGACCGTCCTGTCCACTCTTTGGATCCTTTATCTCCCTCTCCCCCTCAAGGCACTTGGTCCTTTTCTTCCTCCTCCTCCTCCTGCTCCTGCTCCTGCTCCTCCTCCTCCTCCTCACCCTAGTTTCTCTCCCCCACCCCTCTCAGTCCCACTCTTCTCAAATTGACGTCTAACTGACTGACAACGTTTTCTTTTGCCTGCCTTCCTTCCTCCCTTCCTCCCTCCCTTCCTTCCTTCCTTCCTTCTTTCCTTGTTTTGGTTTTGTTCCTGTTGTTGTTCCCCCATTAATTTTCAGGTGTACAGACGATGTTTCAGTGTAGCGCAGGAAGGACACAGCGATCACCAGGATACATCTCGTGAGTGACTGTCCGTCACCACTTGGTGTCACGGCAGATGGCATTTGGTGTCATGACGTGCCCGTGACTCACTGATTTCATCCGTGGAAGGCTGCACCGCTTCGTCTGTCTCCGTCACCAGTGGCACTCACTCACTCTCTCCCCTTCCCCACCCACCCCCGCCACCGCGTCACCCCCTCCCTCCTCTGGCCACCACCCATGTGTTCCTTTATGGTATCTATGCGCCTGCTTCTGATTTGTTCTGTTCTGTTCACGGTGTATCCTTTGGTAGATTCTGCATGGAAACGACTGATCTGAGGTGCTTCATTTAGCATAATAGCCTTTCTAAAGATCTCTCCAAGTTCCTGCAGACTGTGAGATTTTATTCCCTTCTGGTGGTTGAGTCCCATTTGTCTGTGTGTGTGGGGGGGGGGGGTGGGTGGGTGGGTGTGGTGTGGTGTGGTGTGTGTGTGTGTGTGTGTGTGTGTGTGTGTGTCTGCATGCGCGTGCGCACACGCGCACCTGAATAGATACAGGTGTAGGCACACAGACAGAGAGTTCTATCATTCTGTTTGTACGGATGTCTACCTAGGTATAGGTGTCGATACCACACATACACACGCGCATATCTTCTTGGTCCCCGCCGTAGGCACTCCGTGGAGTTGCCGGGTTGGGTCGGATGGGGAATCTTTGGTGGAGTGTCCTGAGGGATCCCAGGACTCGTTTCCCTAGTGATGGGGGTTCTCTCTCTGTGAGGTGCCAGGTGATGAGCTCTGATATCTCTGAGTCCGTCAACACTTTTCTCAGCTGCAGGAAAGATGCATTCCATCGATCAGGAGCCACTGTCTTTTGATGTTTCAAACTTGCTGTCGCGATTGCGAGTCCAGCTCCTGGGCCTTTCCCCTCCAAGTTATCGTTGTCCAGATAAACGCCCCGGGGTGCTTCCGTGAGCCCGCCCCCACCCCCAGCTGCCCAGCCCAGCCCAGCCCAGCCCAGCCCAGCCCCGCCATTGATTTGTCTTCTACCTTGTGCTTCTGAGTGTCTGTCTGTTCTACCTTTATTTTGAATGAAGGTGTCTGTTCGGGCCTCCTGCCGACTTCGCTCATCGGGGATTGTTTCTCTTTTGGAGGTTCAGTTGTCTGACGCCTATATGTATGCACACACGCGCGCACGTAGACATCAACACAGACACATGCGTATGTATGCACATAGGTACATGTACACTGACTAATACGTACGTGTATGCATGCATACGCGTGTGTGTGCATCTATGCACATCAATCTGTGTATATGCACTCTATACACACACTTGCAACTGTACATACGTATATGCGTGTATGTTTACTTACACATACATGTGTGTATATGTATACACATATACAGCCGTACGTCTGTGTGGACGTATATACGCTACATGTAGACGTCTAGGTATGTGTGCATATGTATGTACACACGTGTACATACACGTGTGCATATACACAGGCGGATATGTGTGCATATGTAAGCATGCACGTACGTGTCCGCCCATGCGTACACACACACACACACACCTGTGCGTATACATCACACGTACACACACATGTGCATCTATATGCGTTTACACGCCCGTGTTTATTTAAATGTAGGTGTGTATATCTATGTATAGGCACATATGAGCATGTGTATTCGTGCGCGTGCATATCCGTGTACGTATGTGTATAGATGCCTGTGCATACGTATATACACGCAAGCATACATGCACACTTTAAACGCCTAGGCATATACGTGCACGCACAGACACATGCGTGTACGTGAGCATGCATGCATGCCCTTCGTACGCGCTTGTTTATACGCATGTGTGCACACGTATATATAGATGCGAATATGTGTCCGTACACATATGTACATGCGTATATGCACATGTGCGCTCTCGCTCTCGCGCTCTCTCTCTCTCTCTCTCTCCCTCTTTCCCTCTCTCCCTCTCCCTTTCTCTCTCTCTCTCTCTCTCTCTCTCTCTCTCTCTCTCTCTCTCTCTCTCCCTCTCTCCTCTCTCCCTCTCTCCCTCTCTCTCTCTCTCTCTCTCTCTCTCTCTCTCTCTCTCTCTGTCTCTCTCTGTCTCTCTCTGTCTCTCTCTCTCCCCCTCCCTCCCTCCCTCCCTCCCTCTCTCTGACTTTTAAGCTGCCAGAGCAGTTCTACGACTTGACTTTCCTGCCTGGTGGTTTTGTTTCATTTCGTTTCGGTTCTACTTCAAAAAGTTATGCATTCATTGACTTGGCTGTTGTCATGGAGTCCGGGGCTTATTTAGTGGATCCCTATTGACTCGGTCCTCCCCACCACGCCCCTCAACCCCACCCCCGCAGCCCTGCCACCCCAGACCGCCCGGCCGGCCGCCCGCCTTTCCGGTGTTTGTGGCCAGTGATCTTGAAATCCACGTTCTCCTGACCTCAAGTGCACTTTCCCCACCCACCCGCGCTTGCTTGTGTTTGTTGTCTTTGGACTTGGTCACGGTCTCTACCCAGGTTGAGTTTTGTTTTCTCTTGTTGGGGGTCCGAGTGTCTCCTTCGTTTCCCTTTCTTGCTCCTGGGTTTGCGTGTCTGTGTCTGTGTCTGCTTTCCAAAGTCCTGCTTTGTTCTCCGAGCAGCGCTTGCCTGGTTGGTTTCACTTTGCCGGTCGGTCCCTTCCTCCCCTCCCTCCCTCCCTCCCTCCCTCCCTCTCTCACTCCCTCTTTTGGGGGGAGGGGGTCCGGGGGAGCCCGGGATGTCACTGGTGCCCCTCTCTCGGCCCCCGAGCCCCCGCCGCCGGCGTCTCCGTGGAATGTCCCCCCACCACCCTGGAATCGCGTGGGGGGAGCGCGTCTCCTTCGGGGCAGCCTCCTGAGGAGATAGTTCCCAGCTCCTCTCCCTTCCTCTGCGGCCGGGGTCGCGTCGCGTCGCGTGGCTCGGAGGCGGAGGAGGCTCCGGCCCGAGCTCGGGCGTTTGGGCGGCCGGCGCGGTGGCTCCTCGGCGGCCGGCGACAGCGACCCGTCCTCGGGACGGTCGAGCCGGTTGTCAGGAGCCACCTGGCGGCCGCTTTTATATTGTCCCTCCCCTCCGGAGCTTCGGCGAGACCTTCAGGAGGATTGTGACTCAGCCGCCGGGCCCGAGGCAGTGCTCTCAGAGACGGGCTATGCTGGCGGTGACAGTCCCGGTGACACCGAGGCCTAGGGACGTCCTGCTGTCGCCGGAGATTGGTTCTCTAGGTTTCTGAGGAGGGTGACCGTCGCGGCGCTCCAGATCCCGGCTCTGGGGTGGCCTGGCCGGGTCGACCAGCATCTCCCCGTGCCCCTCCGGCCGTGGAGACGGACCGGCCGGACCCTACCTGGGCCGGACCGCCGAGGTGGGCAGGGAGAGGGTCTTCCCTGCCCGGAGCGCCTGGACTCGGACTCGGCGGTCCTGCCTCCTCCCGGGTCGCCCTCAGGAGCGTTTGCTTCGCCCTCGGCCCCGCTCCGGAGGTGGGGACCGGCCCGGACTGTGGCGTGGAGGTCGGCGGAGGGCGCGGCTGGGTCCGGGCCCTCGGGTTCTCTCTGACCGAGGTGTTTTCCGCGTCGCACTCCGGAGGTGGGGACCCGCCCGCCGGAGTCGTGAGGGGTGACCCGGAGAGGACGGCCGGCGCGGGCGCGTGTGCGGTCCCCCGGTGGGGTCCGGTCGCCTGAGGCGTCTCCCGGCACGCATGCCTTTTCTTTTCTCAAAGTCCCGATAGGTCCGGAGACGTGGATGGACCGGGCCCTGCTTCCGCGGGTGGCCGGGGAGGGCGCGCTCGACCGTTCAGCGTGCCCTCGTGGGTCTCGGTCGTTGGACGCGACTTTTTCTCACCCCTCCCCAACTCCCTGAATCCCGGTCAGTCAGGAGGTGGGTGGGGACCGGCTCGAGCCGTCCTGGGTGCCCTGTGTAGGACGGTCTGGGCCCCGGGCGTGGGCCCTGGTCGGGGCCCGCTCGTCTTGTTGGAGGCGCCCCGCTGACGGTTCTTTCTTCTTTTTTCTTTATGCACGTCGAAGTCAAATCCCCGTTCGGAGACTCGGACGGACCGGTACGCCTACCCGTGTGGGCGAAGCGGGGAGGGAGTCTCCGGCCAGCTCCCTCTCCCTTGGCGTCCGCGCCCCCACTTTTGCCACCACGCGGCCCCCTCTCCCCCCCCCCCAAGTCGACCAGATGGCCCCCGAGAGCTCCAGGCCTGATGTTCATGGGGTAGTGCTGGGGACAGGTGGCCGGGTCAAGGTTCCGGGGTCCCTCCCTGCGAGTCATAGATGGGCCCCGCTGTCGTCTGCTGTCATTTTGTCGCCCAAAATAGGTCTTTTTTGCCACCAGGTAAGTGCTGACACGGTCTCCTTTGGTGTCTGCCGCCGAGGACTTTGGGTCTCTGGATGCACGCGGGGCTCCGGGCCTGTGGGCCGCCAGCTGGCGCCTGGTTCTGCCTTTGCCGCTGGAGCCGCCTGCCTGGGCCTGTGCGCCGGCTCCTGTGTGGCGTGTCTGGCCGACCCAGCTCGTGGTGCCGCGTCTGGGCGACCCGAGGGCGGTGGGGCGAGGCGGTGTGGGTCTTTGGCCCTGTGCTCCCCGCTGCGGGCACCCGGTGGCGGCTGGGACGACCCCTGCCCTGTAGGCTCCGTGCCACGTGTCAGCTGTTCTCCTCCTGGGGTCGTTGGCTGCTCTCGCCTGAGGTGTGAGGTTGTGGGCAGGCGGGGGGGAGGTTGTCGGCGAGGCTTAAAGCGGGCCCCTCCGGTGACTGTCCTCGCCTGTGCCTTCCCCCCCCCCCCACACACACCTTGGCTCAACTGATTGATGTGGTGTGGTTGTGCTCTCCCGGGCCGGGCCTAAGCCGTGCCGGACGAGGGACGGGTGTTCCCAGTGAACGTGTCCGCTCTTCTCGGTCTGTCCACGGGGCCCCTCGCCTGTCTTTTCCCCCTTGCCCCTCGGGCAGGGTGAGGAAGGCAGGGGTTGGGGTGTGGCCTCCGGCCCTGACCTTCGGTCTCCCGTCCCCCGCCTTGGGGTGCCTAGTGGGGGCCGTTGGGCTTTGGACACAGCAGATGCGCTTGCTTCGCCTTCCTGGCGTGTGCCCCGCGAGCGGCCCTCCCTGCGGTGGGGAGGGCTGTGCCGCTGCCATGCCGCGTGCCCGTGCTTGGGTGTGTGAGCATGCCTCGTTGGACCCTCGGTGGTGCCCCTGGAGTGCTCCAGGTCGTCCCTCAGGTGCCCGAGGCCGAGTGGTGGTGTCGTTTTCCCTTAACCCTGTGTCCTCCTTGGGTCCCCGCCGCGGTGGTGTGCGTGTGTCCCATGGGGGGGGTCGAGACGGTAAGAGAAGCATTGTGTGCTCCCCTCGTCGTGGCGGCTGACGGATGAGGCCTTGCAGGGGGCCCTGACCGCGCACATGCTCCTGTGTGGTGGTCCGCTTACCTATGCCGCAGACCCCTCCCGCCCAGTTGAGTGGCGGCTCCTGGTGTGCCTCCGTGGGCCCGAAGGAGAGACGATCGGGTGAGGGACGGTGCGCCCTCGGTGAGAAAGCCTTCTCTAGCGATCCGAGAGGGAGCCTTGGGGTACCGGACCCCCCAGCCGCTGCCCCTCCTGAGTGCGCAGTGGCCACTGTGGCGACTGCCAGAGCACGTGGGCAGAACCCCCCCCCCCCGTGGGGAAGGGGGGTGATGGGTGCACCGGCCCCGCGGTGGGGCCGTGTGCTGCTTGTTGCCTACTGCGGCCCGCGCCTCCCCCCTCTGAGTTGGGGGAGGGTCCCGCTGGGCCCTGCCGGGTGTCCGGCGAGTGGGGAGCCGTGTGTGCTGTGTTGTGCGCAGCCGGCCCCGTGGTGTGAGCCCAGGGGGAAGGGGGGGGCGTTGGGGTGCGACTGCCTGGTCGGCCCCGGCTCCCCCAGCCCTGCAGCCGTGGTGAGGAGGAGCCTGTCGTGCCCGCCCTCGCCCCTGAGCCGCAGCCGGTGGCGGTGTGGTGGGCCCGGTCGGGGCCGCCCTTGCTCGAGAGTGTGTCCCCAGGATGTTGAGCCTCGGGGTCAGGCTTAGACGGAAGACGGATCTGTTGAGGAAGGATGGATGGATGGATGGAGGAAGGTTGGGTGGACGGCACGCCGGCCCTGGCGGCGGGGCTGGGGTGTGGGGCCCGCTCCAGGGATGGCCAGGAACGGCCGGCGTCCCAGGCGTTGCGGGACCGCCCTCGTGTGTGGGTGGCGGTGGGATCCCGCGCTGGTTTTCCTGGTGGCCCGGCTGTGTCCTGGTGTTTCTGGTCCCCGGGCGGCGCCCTCGCCCCC
>NC_057388.1:103302047-103317684 GCF_019320065.1 Cervus canadensis
GGGGTGAATTTAATTCAGATGATCATTATATCTACTACTGTGGGCAGGAATCCCCTAGAAGAAATGGAGTAGCCATTATCATGGTCAAAAAGAGTCCAAAATTCAGTACTTGGATGCAATCTCAAAAATGACAATGATCTCTGTTCATTTTCAAAGCAAACCATTCAATATCATGGTAATCCAAGCCTATGTCCCAATTAGTAACACTTCTTCAGGGTTACTGAAGTTGAATGTTTCTATGAAGACCTACAAGACCTTTTAGAACTAACCCAAAAAAGGTGTCCTCATTATAGGGGACTGGAATGCAAAAGGTAGGAAGTAAAGAAAACACTGGGAGTAACAAGAAAATTTTGCGTTGGAGTACAGAATGAAGCAGGGCAAAGGCTAATAGTTTTGCCAAGAGAATGCACTGGACTGGACTAGCAAACATCCTCCAACAACACAAGAGAAGACTGCACATGGACATCACCAGATGGTCAACACCAAAATCTGATTATATTCTTTGCAGTCAAAGATGGAGAAGCTTGATACAGTCAACAAAAACAAGACCCAGGAGCTGACTGTGGCTCAGATCATGAACTCCTTATTGCCAAATTCAGACTTAAACTGGAGAAAGTAGGGAAAACCACTAGATCATTATGGTATGACCTCAATCAAATCCCTTATGATTGATTATATAGTGGAAGTGAGAAATAGTTTTAAGGGACTAGGTTTGATAGAGAAGAGAGCCTGATGGACAGGGATGGAGGTTCATGACATTGTACAGGAGACAGGAATCAGGACCATCCCTATGGAAAAGAAATGCAAAAAGGCAAAATGGTTGTCTGAGAAGGCCTTATAAATAGCTGTGAAAAGAAGAGAACTGAAAAGCAAAGGAGAAAAGGAGAGATATTCCCATTTGTATAGTTCCAAAAAATAGCCAAGAGAGGAAAGAAAGCCTTCCTCAGTGATCAATACAAAGAAATAGAGGAAAACAACTGAATGGGAAAGACTAGAGGTCTCTTCAAGAAAGCTAGAGATACCAAGGGAACATTTCATGCAAAGATGGGTTTGATAAAGGGCAGAAATGGCATGGACCCTGAAGTAGAAGATATGAAGAGGTGGCAAGAATATACAGAACTGTATAAAAAAGATCTTCACAACCCAGATAATTACAATGGTGTGATCACTCAACTAAGAGCCAAACATCCTAGAATGTGAAGTCAGGCTTTAGAAAAAGCATCACTATAAGCAAATGCTACTGGATGTGATGAATTCCAGTTGAGGATTTTCCAGGCAGGAATTTCCACATCCTGAAAGATGATGCTGTGAAAGTGCTGCACTCTCAATATACCAGCAAATTTGGAAAACTCAGCCGTTGCCACAGAATTGGGAAAGGTCAGTTTTCATTCCAATCCATAAGAAAGACAAGCCAAAAGAATGCTCAAACTACCACACAATTGCACTCATCTCACATGCTACTAAAGTAATGCTGAAAATTCTGTAAGCCTGGTTTCAGCACTAGGTGAACCATGAACTTCCAGATGTTCAAGCTGGTTTTAGAAATGGCAGAGGAACCAGAGATCAAATTGCCAACATCTGCTGGACCATCAGAAAAGCGAGAGTTCCAGAAAAACGTCTATTTCTGCTTTATTGACTACACCAAAGCCTTTGTGTGGATCACAAAAAATTTTGGAAAATTGTGTAAGAGATTGGAATACTAGACCACCTGACTTGCTTCTTCAGAAATTTGCATACAGGTCAGGAAGCAATAGTTAGAACTGGACATGAAACAACAGACTGGTTCTAAATAGGAAACTGGACTGCAAGGAGATCCAAGGAGTCCACCCTAAATGAAATCAGTCTTGGATGTCCTTTGGAAGGAATGGTATTTAAGCTGAAATGCCAATATTTTGGCCACCTGATGTGAAGAACTGACTCATGGGAAAAAGACACTGATGCTGCAAAAAATTGAAGGTAGGAGGAGAAGGGGGTGACGGAGGATGATACGGTTGGATGATGGCATCACCGACTCACTGCAGAAGAGTTTTGGCGAACTCCAGGAGTTGGTGATGGACAGGGAGGCCTCACATGCTGCAATCCATGGGGTCACAATGAGCCGGACACGACTGAGTGATTGAACCTAACTGTGAATCCCTCTTTCTTTCTCTGATTGTTTTTGCCTTCAGAAGCAGATCCCAAATATATTGTTGTGACATATGTCAAAGTGTGTTTGGCCTTTGTTCTCTTCTAGGAAGTTTATGGTTTCTAGTCTTATATTTAGGTCTTTAACCCATTTTGATTTCATTTTCGTTGAGGCAGTGTTCTATCTCACTCTTACATATAGCTGTCCAATTTTCCCATCCCCAATTATTGAACAGAGACTGTCTTTTCTCCACTGCATATTCTTCCCTCCTTTTCCATAGCCTTAAGAAAGGAAAAGTTAACCCTAGTGGCAGGAGTGTATTTCTGTGCTCTGTATTCTGTAGAATTGTTCCCAGTTCCCAGCTAAACTTTCAAGCCTTAATCACCATATCTCTGTGATAAATGAAATTCTGTTAAGTAACATTTGTACAAGTAATACCAGATATGCACAACAAACTCCTTTTTAAAAATATATGATGTGTTTATTTTGCCCCTGCCGGGTCGTCACTGCTGTGCACACATAGCTTTCTCTAGCCACAAAGAGCAGGGCTACCGTCTAGTCACTGTGTGTGAACTTCTTATTGTGGCAGCTTCTCTGTTGCAGAGCACAGACTCTCCACTCCTGGGCTTCAGCAGCTGTGATGCTCCTGCTTAGTTGCCCCTTGTATGTGGAATCTTCGTCCCCTACTTTGATCAGAGAAACCTCCTATACTCCTTTTGGATACACATTCAAACCTACGAATACAGTAATCATTTTCTTAAAGTTTTGAACATGTGTATATCTTACCCTAGATATATGACTATACCAACATATGTTTCCATACTGGTGGGTAACATTATGTGTAACAAGAAAACATAAGATAAAGTTTGACTCAATCCTTTTGTACCCACATCTGGATTGTCATGATATGCATAATTAATCATTTTCTGTTTTCTAAAAAAACTTGAATAACTACAATTTTATTTAAGACATGTATGTGCATAATATTTGACCCTGATGGAATAGTAGGATCTGTAGGTATACTTGTGAACAAATGATAAAGGCTTGTGAGATTGATGGCAACAGTAAAACTGGTAAATTAAATTTTCACTAAAGTTTAAAGATCAAAGAAGCATTTTTCATATTATCTAGATCACTAACATCCTAAAAAATATCTTTAAAAAGTATTAGTAGGCATGACTTGTGACTATTAACCTAGGAGTCATTTCAAAGTTTCCCGAGAATCAAGTGGCTTTTTATTCTATCTACACTCTTCTCCACTAGATGGTTGACTCTTCCCGTGGGTCACAAGATCTTCAGATTCTGTGTAATCATCGTTTCTCGGCACTCTCCTAAACAGCAGACCAATATCCAGAATGAGGCATCTGAGCTCATAATAGTCATCCTTCAAGGACGAGGCCTTATGCAGAAGCCAATCCTATTTTTTTTTTTTTTTTTT
Source organism: Cervus canadensis (assembly GCF_019320065.1). NCBI lineage: Eukaryota > Metazoa > Chordata > Mammalia > Artiodactyla > Cervidae > Cervus > Cervus canadensis. Next base: position 103,305,611 of record NC_057388.1, read on the forward strand.
AAGAAATAGCAAAGATAGGGCTGTCTTCTGGAATGCAGATTTACTACATTCATGCATTTTTTTCCATGTCTTCTTAGAACAAAGAGGAGACTGTTGTTCAGTCACTGAGTTGGGTCGAATTCTTTCTGACCCCCATGGACTGTAACTGGCCAGGCATCTCTGTCCACATAATTTTCTGGGCAAGAATACTGGAGTGGGTTGCCATTTCCAACTCCAGGGGATCTTCCCAACCCAAGGATTGCACTTACATTTCCTGCTTGGCAGTCAGATTCTTTTCTGTTGAGCCACCTGGGAAACCTGCTTTTAAAATATTTATGCAGGCTTAAAGTGTAGCTGGAAAACTTATTTCAGTAACTCATGCTCTTGCTATTTATTTTATAATGTATTCATTAGCATTACATACAAATAAATATTTCAAGGGATAAATTTTGAGCTCATTAGAATTACTTGCCACAAAAAAGTGGAACCATGAATTACATGTTGATTTTCAGGCATCATAGAGTTACATTCTGAACAGTGTCTTTCCCATGGATATTCTGTTCAATGCCATCATTGACTTGCTTTTTGCCAAGTATAGAAGATTTATTTTATTTTTAACTTAATATCTTTTAAGAATTTTATACATCTCTGTAAACTTCTTTTCTTGTATGTATGTTTTTTATTTCTGATTATCCTGTGAGGAAATAAAGAAATTATGTAATTAATTTGCACCAGGGATAGGCTTTTGCATTTCCATAATTATCTTTTGCTTAGGTGTAAATTGAGTATTTATCACAGGGACATTGCAGTTTATGTGATATAGGATGAGATCTATATTACCACATGTCACTTAACTCAAATATGACCAGAAGAAACTCTAGAAAAGGATAAGTTTAAATGATATAGCTATTTTTGTTAGTTATCAATTTATCTCATAAAGATAATACTCAATTTTTGTCAGTTCAGCTTTCCACATATCATGATTTTATTAGATAAAACTATCATGTATTTAATTAAACATTCTAAAAGACTTGAACATCAAAGATAGAAGGAAATCCTAAGTTGCAAAAATCTATTAAATTATATTAAAAATACTTTTTAGTAACAGCATTGTTGTCAGTTATTTGTTTATATTTTTGTTTTCATTCTTCTAATAAATTTATTAGAGCACAAATCTTTATAATGATTGGTCAGGCTGGCAGAACAGTTTGTTACATAGTAGACAGTCATTAAATATTTGTGGATAGATGAGCAAATAAATGAAGATACTTGATTATACTTTAAAATGTAAGTTTAAGCCATACTGCCTACGCTCCTTCAAGGGTCATATCAATGAAAAAAACTTTGTAGGCCTTGCTTCCAATGGAGATTATATAGCTTGTGGAAGCGAGAACAACTTTCTTTACCCTGTACTATAAAGGACTTTCTAAGACTTTGCTAACTTTTAAGTTCGACAGAGTCAAAAGTGTTCTGGACAAAGACCGAAAAGAAGATGACACAAATGAATTTGTTAGTGCTGTGTGCTGGAGGGCACTTCCAGATGGGGAGTCCAATGTGCTGATTGCTGCTAACAGTCAGGGTACAAGTAAGGTGCTAGAGTTGGTATGAAGGGTTTCCTCAAGTTAAATGGTACTAGACCCTGCTGAAATACATCTGCAGCCGACAATGAGAGAAGACAGATCCTGCAATGTCTCTCCCCAAAGTCACCATGGGTTTTGGATTTGTTTTGAGTATTTTTTTCTTTCCCTATTTTTCCTCCTTTTGACCTTCTGGACATTGGGAATACCCAGTGAGCTCTCCACCATCAATGTAACTCTACAGACTTTGCTGCTGTTGGTGGTATGCTTATCTAATTTTTGTGATAGGGACACAAATTCTTTTGAATAAAAATAAATAACAAAAAAATAATAAAAGTTTATTGAGCCACAAAAAAAAAATCAATTTTATAAATGAATAGATTAATGATTAGGTTAATAATACAAAATCATTATTTTGTAGATTGTGAACATTTTACTGCATGCCATCTATCTAAGGATTAACCTCAATGTGTGCTAATATGTTACTCTAATACATTCATTTGAAATAACAAAGCAAATACATGTAGTAAACTGTAATTTATGAATCTAGGAAAAACAGGTCTTTTATTTGCCTACTTCTTTTGCTAAGATCTATCTGCAGTTTTTTTTTAATTGGAGAATGAAAAATGTTGATTCATTAAGTAACTATAATGTCTATTGATCTCTCTTGAGATTCAATAAAACATAACATAATTAAACATTTTTTCAAAATGATTTCATTACACTAAAAAAAAAAAGGCAGGAAAGTGTTCTCAATCCTTAACAATTTATTCATCCATTATCTCTCAGGATAATCATTGCTTATGGTAGTTATCCTTTCAGCAATAATTGCACTGTATACTGTTTACATTTAAGCTGAAAAAAATGCACCAAAGATTATTGTTAATGAGACACATTGGGCATTCACTTTGCAGAGTTAGGTCTGTCTCAAAAGATGGCAACATTAGCACAACAAAATTATGGATTAAAAAGATGAAATAAAAATTCTTTCCAGAATGCTGGACAGTTACCTTTAATGTTACATCTTCTTTCACAATTTAATGGTTAAAAGTTTACAATTTATTTGCCTGAATTTTTTCCAAAAGATTTACTATTGCAAATAAGCTTTTCCTCCATCTTCCTTTATGTTAATAATAATGCATGGAGAGCTGAAGAAATTGCATTTGGAGGTTCAGATATACAGTTAATTAGGACCTAAAACTGAATTGATATCTTTTGATTAAAATTAATGAACAAGAAGTTCATTACTTTAAAATTATGTAAAGGAAAATAATGCTCAACATTGCAACTCTGGGTAATAATTCATGGGAGGGTGCTGTTAGTAGAGGAAGATATCCAAAAATAATAAACTACAGATTTGTAAGATATATAAAGAAAAGACTCATGTAAAAGGGTAAAGTGAAAGCTATGGGTTTTAATAAAATAGTCTGTGTGAGTTGTTAACTATAGAATCAACATTTGATTGGAAAATTAGTTGTATTTCCTCATCACTGCAGAAAATATTTAGATCATAATTTTTAAACAATAAATTTTTATTATATAAGGCCCATAGGGAAATATATCTCTCAATCAAAACTTTTATGTTTATGATAAAAACATAACTAAAAGATTTTAAATAAATAGCATAAATAAACAGTGACATCATGTTTGCTAGAATGACTCAATATTTGAAAGATATAAGTTTTACAGAATTGGTCTGTAAGGGAAATTCCCTCCAAAACTAAAAAAAAGACACACACAACAATGTTCTAGGAGGGACAAGTCTTTTTTAAAGTTTTGGTGAAATAGCTCAGAAAAAAAGATCAAGCCTTTCCTGCAAAATTATCTAGCAATGTCTGCCATTACATAAAGCAAAGCTTACCATAGACTGATGATCAGAAAACAAGGTCCAGAAATGGATTCACAAATAAATGAAGATTTGATACATCATAGGGCTCCAAAATTACTGCAGATGGTGATTGCAGTCATGAAATTAAAAGACACTTACTACTTGGAAGGAAAGTTATGACCAACCTAGACAGCATATTAAAAAGCAGAGACATTACTTTGCCAACAAAGGTCCATCTACTCAAGGCTATGGTTTTTCCAGTGGTCATGTATATGGATGTGAGAGTTGGACTGTGAAGAAAGCTGAGTGCCAATGAATTGATGCTTTTGAACTGTAGTGTTGGAGAAGACTCTTGAGAGTCGCTTGGACTGCAAGGAGATCTAACTAGTCCATCCTAAAAGACATCAGTCCTGGGTGTTCATTGGAAGGACTGGTCCTGAAGCTGAAACTCCAATACTTTGTTCACCTCAAGCGAAGAGCTGACTCATTGGAAAAGACCCTAATGCTGTGAGGGGTTGGGGACAGGAGGAGAAGAGGATGACAGAGGATGAGATGGCTGATGACATCACTGACTCGATGGACATGGGTTTTTGTAAACTTGGGGAGTTAGTGATGGACAGGGAGGCCTGGCATGCTGTGATTCATGGAATCGCAAAGAGTCGGACACGACTGAGTCACTGAACTGAACTGAGGGTGTCACTAACAATAAATGGAGAACACATGCTTTAAAAAACAAATCAGTAGGTAAAACATGCTATCTGAATTCACAAAAGAGAAAATTCTAACATAACACAATGGAAAAAAAAATAGTTCCAGATATGTTAAAGATTTAAGTATCCGAGAGGTGGTACAGTGGTAAAAATTTGCCTGCTAATTCAGGACATGCAGGAGATGCAAGTTTGATCCCTGTGTCAGGAAGATTCCCTGGGTTAGGAAATGGCAACCTATTCTAGTATTCTTGCTTGAAGAATTCCATGGACAGAGAAGCCTAGTAGGCTATGTTCCTGGGTTTGCAAAGAGTGAGACATGGCTACACACACACACACGCACCTCCATAATGATGGCAAAATATGTTAAATGTCTGACTAGAGCAGGTATCATCAAGGATGTAGAAGCTAAGGTCAGATATGCTGCTCTTGAGGACATAGATCTGAAACATAAATTAGGAAAATTCTTGTTACACTTTAAAGCTGATCATAAGCACATCCTGTATCCAATCAATGTCATATCTAGGGATGGACCTAGACAAACCCCTCTAGGAGTGCACTGAGTGACCTGTAGCGTAATATTCACATCAGCACTGGTCATGATGGAAGGAAAGCTACAACTAGTTAAACATATTAAAGGAAAATAATACTATCCAATTTTGAAATTGAGAGTACAGTACATGAGCTTTTCATGTGTAACAGCTTTTCATGATAACATTTTCATGGGAAAATGTTAGAAACTAATATTGAAGAAAATCACAAGCAAAGTAGAAGCCACAGTATATGACATCACGTTATAATGTGATTCAAGCAGATTTATTAAACACGTAGTTTTAGGATATGGATGAATTTATTTTTAAAATTGAAAGCTATGGACTAACAAAAAACAGAAGAGTATTTTATTCATATTTAACTGAGGTACATTTGATTTACAATATTGTATTAGTTTCAACTGTACAACATAGTGATTCAGGTTTTATTGCATTCTATGCCATTTGAGTTATTATAAAATATTGAATATATTCCCTATGCTGTACAATATATCCCTGTAGGTTATTTAGTTTGTATTAGTCTGTATTTTTTAAAAGATTTTTTGATGTGGACCATTTTTTAAAAGTCTATTGAAACTGTTAGAATGTTGCCTCTGCTTTCTGTTTTGGTGTTTTCACTATGAGGCATATGGAACCTTAGCTCCCTCCCCAGGGATTGAACTGGCACCTCCTGCATGGGAAGGTGAAATCTTAGCCAATGGACCGCCAGCAAAGCCCCTCATTTGCACCTGTTAATTCTCTGCCTCTTGCCCTCTTCCTGTCTCCTTCTCTTGTTCCATCGACAACCACTAATTTGTTCTCTATCGGTCCATTTCTTTCTGTGTTCTTATATTTTTTATGTGTTTTAGGGTTTTTTTATTTTATTTATTTATTTATTTTTTCCTTTATTTTTATTAGTTGGAGGCTAATTACTTTACAATATTGTAGTGGTTTTTGCCATACATTGACATGAATCAGCCATGGATTTACATGTGTTCCCCGTCCTGAACCCCCCTCCCACCTCCCTCCCCATTCCATCCCTCTGGGTCATCCCAGTGCACCAGCCCTCAGCACTTGTCTCATGCATCCAACCTGGACTGGTGATCTGTTTCACACTTGATAATATACATGTTTCAATGCTGTTCTCTCAGATCATCACACCCTCACCTTCTCCCATAGAGTCCAAAAGTCTGTTCCATACATCTGTGTTTCTTTTTCTGTCTTGCATATAGGGTTATCGTTACCATCTTTCTAAGTTCCATATATATGCATTAGTATACTGTGTTGGTCTTTATCTTTCTGGCTTACTTCACTCTGTATAATGGGCTCCAGTTTCATCCATCTCATTAGAACTGATTCAAATATATTCTTTTTAATGGCTGAGTAATATTCCATTAGATTCCACATGTAAGTGGTAACATACAGTATTTCCCTTTTTCTATCTGACTTATTTCACTGAATATAATACCCTGCAGGTCCATCCATGTTATTTCAGATGGCAAAATTTCATTCTTTTCTAGAGCTAGCTAATATTCAACTCTGTATGCACTCCATAGCTTCTTTATCCATTTATCTGTTGATGGACACTTAAGTGGCTTCCATATCTTGGCTACAGTACATGATGTTGATATGAACACTGTCTTTGAATCAATGTTTTTGTTTCCTTCAGAAATATACCCAGGAATGAAATTTCTGGGCCATGTTGTACTTTCAGTTTTCTGAGAAATCTTTCTACAGCTTTCAACAGTGGCTGCAGCAATTTACATTTGCACCAACAGTGTACAAGGGTTCCCTTTTCTCCACATCCTTGTCAATTAGCTATTTGTGGTCTTTTTGATGATAGCCATTTTGACAGGTCTGAGATAATATCTTATGGTGGTTGTAATTTTCAAGAAAGTATAACAGTGGTGATCACAGAGAACTTCTGATTTCAGCAATACTCATTTCTTTGTTGTTGTTTGTTTTTTTATTTAAGTCAGGAAGTAACTTTACATGTATTCACTTATTGTTTCCTAATTTGCATATTTATTTTATTTCTTAGAATAACAATTTTATATTTTATGTAATATAAATGCAAGAAAGTTTAAAATCTTAAAGAAAGAAAAATGCTTGAGAAACTTTTTCAAATTTTGGGCTTGTGTCAGAGGTGCCAAAGACCACTATCAGATTCTGTGATTTAGTAGAAAGAAGGTATCACAAAACTCTAAAAACCATTATGATAATGGTTTACTACAGCTACAGATACAGATTGAAAGTGGCAATAGAAAAAAATGTGTATAAACTGTGTCATGGAGAACCAGCCACGAGCTTCCACTGACCTCTCCTGGGCCAGTCACACAGAGAACTTAATTCTCCCAGCAATGTTGTCTGATGGCTCTTAGGAATTATTGTCAACCAGAAAAGCTTAGCCAAGTATTAGTGGCCAGGGTTTTATTAAGGCTCATTTCATAGGCATGGGGAATCCCCCAAACTATCCTTAGCTACTTCATCTAGAAATTCACCACCCAGGTGTAAAAACAGTTTATGTCACAGCCTCGTTCAAAGTCCCAGGCATATAATCAGGCATTAGCTGTGAACCATGTCAGCATAAACTGATGTGGACCCCAGGATAGAAAACTGCTCTGAAACAACAACAACAACAACAAAAACTGCTCTTATCAGACAGGATATTTCAAGGTTTTACATGTAATCTCCCAGGAGCCAGTCAACAGCTAGACTTGAAGACCTCTGAAATACATGGAGTCTGAGCAGCCCAGGATGGCTGAGTTGGTCTTCTACTACATGGTACTAATACAAAAAACGTGGTGACGGTGATTCATCAGTGACTGGAATTGACTTTCTAGTTTTGCCAATACAGAAAATGACTGAATCTTCCAAATAGGAGCTAGCTATTCTTTATGACTTTGATCATAAAGTCCCTCTGTTTATAACCACAAACCCAAGTATGGTACTCTTAAAGTGCAGCTCATAGTCAGCCTCTGCCGTTGCTGTTTAGTTCCTAAGTTATGTCTGGCTCTTTGAGGCCTCTTGGACTGTAGCCTGTCAGGCTCCTCTGTCCATGGGATCCTCCAGGCAAGAATACTGCAGTGGGTTGCTGTATCCTTCTCCAGGGGATCTTTGTGATCCACATATCGAACTCATGTCTCCTGTGTCCCCTGCTTGGCAGGTGGACTCTACCACTGAGCATCTGGGTAAACCTTTATGTAGCTTGTTTTAATGTGTACAAATGTACTTCCTCAACTTCTCTACCCCACAAATTAAAAAGAAACCTCCAACTAATAAAAATAAATGGAAAAAAAATTACAAAAAAAGAGAAACCTCCCAAATAATTTTCCTTTTTAGCAAGGCTATCAAATAACTTTCTGTATTTTGTCTCTAAATGTGTATATGTAAGTCTTTAGGAAAAAAAAAAAAACTAACAAATTTCTTCTCACCATGTCACAAAGTATACATAGATCCACAATGTTGAAAATAGACTATAAAATGAACAACTGGAAATGTCAGGATCTAGATACCTTGTTTCCAAGTCTAGTCACATGGAACATGCTGGGATATCCTCTGGAAGAGAAAGCATGCTTTTCCAAACTTTGTTCCCTCCTACATAAAAGATAGAAGATATTAATAAACTGCTTTCAGTTTTGGAAGCTGCATCTTCTATATAAACGAGGGCATTTATAGATTGCTTTGGGTAGAATAGCCATTTTGACAATATTGATTCTTCCAATCCATGAACACGGTATGTTTCTCCATCTGTTTGTGTCCTCTTTGATTTCTTTCATCAGTGTTTTATAGTTTTCCATGTATAGGTCTTTTGTTTCTTTATGTAGATATACTCCTAAGTATTTTATTCTTTTTGTTGCAATGGTGAATGGTATTGTTTCCTTAATTTCTCTTTCTGTTTTTTTCATTGTTCTTATATAGGAATGCAAGGGATTTCTGTGTGTTAATTTTATATCCTGCAACTTTACTATATTCATTGATTAGTTCTAGTAATTTTCTGGTAGAGTCTTTAGGGTTTTCTATGTAGAGGATCATGTCATCTGCAAACAGTGAGAGTTTCACTTCTTCTTTTCCTATCTGGATTCCTTTTACTTCTTTTTCTGCTCTGATTGCTGTGGCCAAAACTTCCAACACTATGTTGAATAGTAGTGGTGAGAGTGGGCACCCTTGTCTTGTTCCTGATTTCAGGGGAAATGGTTTCAATTTTTCACCATTGAGGGTGATGCTTGCTGTGGGTTTGTTGTATATAGCTTTTATTATGTTGAGGTATGTTCCTTCTATTCCTGCTTTTTGGAGAGTTTTAATCATAAATGAGTGTTGAATTTTATCAAAGGCTTTCTCTGCATCTATTGAGATAATCATATGATTTTTATCTTTCAATTTGTTAATGTGGTGTATTACATTGATTGATTTGCGGATATTAAAGAATCCTTGCATTCCTGGGATAAAGCCCACTTGGTCATGGTGTATGATCTTTTTAATATGTTCTTGGATTCTGTTTGCTAGAATTTTGTTAAGGATTTTTGCATCTATGTTCATCAGTGATATTGGCCTGTAGTTTTCTTTTTTTGTGGCATCTTTGTCTGGTTTTGGAATTAGGGTGATGGTGGCCTCATAGAATGAGTTTGGAAGCTTACCTTCATCTGCAATTTTCTGGAAGAGTTTGAGTAAGATAGGTGTTAGCTCTTCTCTAAATTTTTGGTAGAATTCAGCTGTGAAGCCATCTGGTCCTGGGCTTTTGTTTGCTGGAAGATTTTTGATTACAGTTTCGATTTCCTTGCTTGTGATGGGTCTGTTAAGATCTTCTATTTCTTCCTGGTTCAGTTTTGGAAAGTTATACTTTTCTAAGAATTTGTCCATTTCATCCAAGTTGTCCATTTTATTGGCATAGAGCTGCTGGTAGTAGTCTTTTATGATCCTTTGTATTTCAGTGTTGTCTGTTGTGATCTCTCCATTTTCATTTCTAATTTTGTTAATTTGGTTCTTCTCTCTTTGTTTCTTAATGAGTCTTGCTAATGGTTTGTCAATTTTGTTTATTTTTTAAAAAAACCAGCTTTTAGCTTTGTTGATTTTTGCTATGGTCTCTTTAGTTTCTATTGCATTTATTTCTGCCTTAATTTTTAAGATTTCTTTCCTTCTACTATCCCTGGGGTTCTTCATTTCTTCCTTCTCTAATTGCTTTAGGTGGAGAGTTAGGTTATTTATTTGGCTTTTTTCTTGTTTCTTGATGTAAGCCTGTAATGCTATGAACCTTCCCCTTAGCACTGCTTTTACAGTGTCCCATAGGTTTTGGGTTGTTGTGTTTTCATTTTCATTCATTTCTATACATATTTTGATTTCTTTTTTGATTTCTTCTATGATTTGTTGGTTATTCAGAAGCGTGTTATTTAGCCTCCATATGTTTGAATTTTTAACAATTTTTTTTTCCTGTAATTGAGATCTAATCTTACTGCACTGTGGTCAGAAAAGATGACTGGAATGATTTCAATTTTTTTAAATTTTCCAAGACCAGATTTATGGCCCAGGATGTGATCTATTCTGGAGAAGCTTCCGTGTGCACTTGAGAAAAAGGTGAAGTTGATTGTTTTGGGGTGAAATGTCCTATAGATATCAATTAGGTCTAGCTGGTCCATTGTGTCATTTAAGGTTTGTGTTTCCTTGTTAATTTTCTGTTTAGTTGATCTATCCATAGCTGTGAGTGGGGTATTAAAGTCTCCCACTATTATTGTGTTACTATTAATTTCCTCTTTCATACTCGTTAGTGTTTGCCGTACATATTGCGGTGCTCCTATGTTGGGTGCATATATATTTATAATTGTTATATCCTCTCCTTGGATTGATCCTTTGATCATTATGTAGTGTCCTTCTTTGTCTCTTTTCACATCCTTTATTTGAAAGTCTATTTTATCTGATATGAGTATTGTGACTCCTGCTTTCTTTTGTTCTCCGTTTGCGTGAAATATTTTTTTCCAGCCCTTCACTTTTAGTCTGTATGTGTCTCTTGTTTTGAGGTGGGTCTCTTGTAGACAGCATATATAGGGGTCTTGTTTTTGTATCCATTCAGCCAGTCTTTGTCTTTTGGTTGGGGCATTCAACCCATTTACATTTAAGGTAATTATTGATAGGTGTGGTCCCGTTGCCATTTACTTTGTTGTTTTGGGTTCACGTTTACACAACCTTTCTGCATTTCCTGTCTAGAGAAGATCCTTTAGCATTTGTTGAAGAGCTGGTTTGGTGGTGCTGAATTCTCTCAGCTTTTGCTTGTCTGTAAAGCTTTTGAATTCTCCTTCATATCTGAATGAGATCCTTGCTGGGTACAGTAATCTAGGTTGTAGGTTATTCTCTTTCATTACTTTCAGTACGTCCGGCCATTCCCTTCTGGCCTGGAGGGTTTCTATTGATAGATCAGCTGTTATCCTTATGGGAATCCCTTTGTGTGTTATTTGTTGTTTCTCCCTTGCTGCTTTTAATATTTGTTCTTTGTGTTTGATCTTTGTTAATTTGATTAATGAGAGGGTAACAGGCAGGAAGGCCAGGGGTCTCCAAATGGAGGAAAGAGGCTGTAAGTGCCAGACATTTTTATCTCTCTTAAGCGGCGGGAAGAAACAAACCAGTGATCTGTTTTTCCTTCTCTATACAAATTTAAAAGGAGGTTTCTCTTAACATTCTGTGTTGCCATGACACCTGGTCTCACCTAAAGCTAACTACTCTCAAACCTTGAGTTAACCAATCCATTCCTTTTTCGTATGGAAATGTTGTCTTAAGCTATGTTAATGAACCCCAGACTCTATCTTCAAGTTGGTTCCGCCAAACGGCCTAACTTACTTACTCAGGTATTGTTCCCCTAATCTATGTAAACGGAACTATTTGTTGGTATTCTGCCCTTCTACAAGATTCAAGTCAATCGTTTTATGGCCTGGGATGAATTATCTGCTGCCATTCTAAATTTTATGACATTCCTTTCATTTCATTAACAGACTGTGAGTGACTATATAACATACAGCTAAAGACTAGGAGGGGGGTACTCTTTTGCCCCCTTCTGATGCCTATGTCAGAAGCTTTCCCTATCTCCTTTATACTTTAATAAAACTTTATTACACAAAAGCTCTGAGTGATTCAGCCTCGTCTCTGGCCCCGGATTGAATTCGTCTCCTCCAGAGGCCAAGAAACCCGCGTCTTATCGTTCAGCAACAACCTTTCATTAATATGTGTCCTGGGGTGTTTCGCCTTGGGTTTATCCTGTTCGGGACTCTCTGGGTTTCTTGGACTTGGGTGGCTATTTCCTTCCCAATTTTAGAGAAGTTTTCAGCTATTATCTCCTCGAGTATTTTCTCATGGCCTTTCTTTTTGTCTTCTTCTTCTGGGACTCCTATGATTCAAATGTTGGGGCATTTCACATTGTCCCAGAGGTCCTGAGGTTGTCCTCATTTCTTTTGATTCTTTTTTCTTTTTT
>NC_057388.1:103320284-103426701 GCF_019320065.1 Cervus canadensis
GTTTCTCCTGGTATGCTGAAAGGTGGTGACAGGGACCGGGGTGACGGCGAGGTATTTCTCGGCGCGGGTGCTCGCGCCGCCTGACATTGGCCTGCGGTCCCCCTCTGATGGGAGAGCATTCCGCTGCCCCGTGGGTGGGGAGTCAAGAATCTTTCTCCCTCCCGTCCCCTCTCCTCCCGTCCGTCCGGTCGTCGTACCTCACCCAGGGACTTTCTGCAGAAGTGTTGTCGCGTCCCGTTCTCCTGTCCGCGTCGGTGACTGAGCGTAGAAATGCGCACTAGGACGGACCCTGTCTGGCAACGAGTCCCCGCCGGTCGCCCCCGGGAGCTCCCGTGCTGCGGCCGCCGGCTCTCTCGACAGCTGCCTGTCAGTTGCTCTTTTAGATGGTCCGGCGGGGGGGCGGTCCGCCGGGCCGCCCGCCCCAACTCTTGAATGAATGCCCTCGGGCTGTGGAAGGAGGCTGCGTGGGAGGGGCACCTTGGGCCAGAGGTCACGGGGAGGGTGGACGGCTAGCCAGTTCAAGAAACTTGCTTGATTGGGAGAGCAGGTGTTTGGACTCAAGTGGAATGGGCTTTTCCTCCTTTTTGGCCTTGTCACTTGGCATGGGGGGGATCTCCCTTCTCCCGCCAAGAGTTTCAAACAAAGACACGAGAGATCACCCGGATCCACTCACTCCGGTCAGGTTCAGAGCCAGAACGGCAAGGATCGAACCTCTCCTGGTGACACCCAACCGCCTGCCCGCCAACTCGGAACACACTCCCCGGTCTGCCTGCCAAAGACAAGTGGCTGGATGGTGTTTGAGGGGAGGGTGGCAGATTCACGTTTCATGGGAGTGGTCTTGATCAACGGAGGTGATGAGCTTAGAAAAACACAAGCCCAGCCAAATGTTCAGGAGGGTGTCCATGCGTGTTGGTTGTTTTTGGCCTGACTCTGTGTCTCTGACCGCACCACCCAAAGGCACGCATCCCCGATTCTGTCTCTGTGTGTGTGTGTGTGTCTCTCTCTCTCTCTCTCTCTCTCTCTCTCTCTCTCTCTCTCTCTCTCTCTCTCTCTGACTGTGTTGTCCTTTGCATGACTGTGTGTGTGTCTGCCCCCGCGCGCCCCACACACACACACCTGGCACCCGCACACAACACACACACACGCCCCCGCACACCACACAAGCAACACATTGTGCACACCACAGACACACCCCACGCGTGACCCCCACACACAGCGGCCCCACACCACCCACGTCGCACACCACTCACCCCACCTCTCTCTGCTGTCCTTTCTGTGCGGCTAGGGGCAGAGTGTGGGGTGTGTGGGAGATATTCGTGGGGTGTCTGGGGTGTGCCTGTCACTGGTGCGGGTGGGAGGGGCCGTGGGCAGATACACACACACACACACACACCCTCTGACTGGGTTGTCCTTTGCCTGGGTGTGTCTCTGCCCGCCCCTTCTCGCACCCTCAGGCACACACCCACAGGCATACCCCACACACCCTGGCCCCCCCCACACCCACACACACCAACCCCCCCCACACACACATACTCTCTGTGTTGTCCGTGGTGGGTGGGGGAGTGTGTGGCCGGGGCGTGAGCGAGTGGGGCGTGTGTGGCTATGCAGAGACACAGCCAGGCAAAGGACAACACAAGTAAGTGGTGCGTGCGTGAGGGTGTGTGTGTGTGTGGCTGTGTCTCTCTGCCCGCCCCGTCTCACTCGCACCACCCTGAGGCACACCCCCACACACCCCACACATACCCTCACACACCCCACCCCCACATACCACACACACACCCACAACACAGCACAGTGCCCCCACACACGCAACACCTGTGCATGCCACAGACACGCCACACCACACCACACCACACCCACTGTGTGTGTGTGTGTGTGTGTGTGTGTGCTCCTGTTCCTCGTTTGCTTTCTCCTTCCCTTCCTCGTCGTCCCTCTGCCCCTCCCCTCCCTCCCTCCACCTTCACAGGACAGGAGTGCCTTTAGATGAGTTAATACACCCTTGACATGATTTCTACAGTCTGACCTGTCCCTCGCTGCAGACGAGCAAACCGACAACAACTGAAAGCGATGGTGTTTGCCACTTGGGGCATACCTTCCACAGGCTCCAGTGATTGACACGCCACCCACTTCCCCGAGCCAATCCTAGGAGCCTTCACCCAAGGCTCTTGCAGACATTCTTCACATCTGTCAGTCCTTCCAAGTCACCCGCCATCATCAGGCGAGGTGTAGAGAACCGATGGAAAAACTGGAGGAAGGACTTCTTCCATGGGGTGGGAGGAAATGAGGAAGGAGTAGGATGCTAAAGGTGCGATGCCTGACTTCTTGACGAAGCGAGGATCGATCGGGGTGGGGGTGGGAAGAGGGGCAGGACTGTCAACTTAGGAGGTCCGGTTAACACGTTGCACATATAAATGGTACATCAAGACAATCAAACAAGCACCCCATCAAAGTGCTTACAGGGCAGGTAGAAAAAAAAAAAAAACAAACAAAACAAAAAAACACAAAAAACAAGCACCCCACTATGCAGCCCAGGAGAGTGTAGACTTATGACTTTGCATTAACCTCTAAGGGGAAAGAATCTGAAAACCTGACGCGACGAACACGACTTTGTAAACCCACTCGATACTTCATTGTTGCCATAAGGGTGGTGTCATTTGCATATCTCAGGGGATTGGTACTTCTCCGGGCAACCTCGATTCCAGCTTGTGCTTCATCCCACCCAGCGTTTCTCATGATGTGTACTCACTCAGCATGTAAGCTGGATAAGCAGGGTGACAACATATACAGCCTTGATGGACTCCTTTCCCTATTTGGAACCACTCTGTTGTGTTCCATGTCTACTTGTGACCTGCAGAAATACCGGGGTTTTGTTTGTTTGTGTTTTGTTTTGTTTTGTTTTTTTAATTCCCTAACCTGAATGAAACAGCAAGAGAGACAGAGAGAAGAGGGAGGGGGAGGGGGAGGGGGAGGGGGAGGGGGACGGGGAGGGGGACGGGGAGGGGGTGGGCTAAGTAAGTAAATAAATAAATATAAATAAATAAATAAGAAAAGGACCCTACCGTTCACTCTGTTGCTTTCCACACACAAAGCAAAAACAGAGGCCCCAAGGGACACAATGTTTACAATGTGAATTTTGAAAGAGGGACATCCCCTTTGGTCACTTCATACACTACCCCTATCAGCAGGATGCAATCGTTTCTGTTTTTCCCTCTACCTGGTCCCTCCAGACTTCAGAAGCTCTCAGCGAGGGTTCTTATCGCCTTGGCGATAGAGTGATTTTTTCCACACGTTCCTTAGGGGCCCGGAGGATGTTTCCGTGAAGCGGGGGATACACACTTCTGGATAGGAGAGTCCTGTGCTACGTGTGGTTTGTTCTTTTCTTTGCGTGTGGCTCTTCACCCGAGAGGGGGACTGGGTCCTGAAGTTTTCCGAGTGGCCTCCGATATCTGGGGGCAACCCTCTCTGGGGGGAAACATGTCCCATGTTCTCTTGCCCTGCTGACGGAGAACTCAAAAGGCCCTGTGCCTGAATCCCTGCGGATGGAAGCTAGAGGACTTGGTGAACATTTCTGACAGAGCTTCCCCGCTGGCTCACACAGTCTAGAGTCTGCGTGCCATGTCTCTGACTGCCTGCACCCACAGGCGCACCCCACACACCCCTGCTGCACACACACACGGCCCCACGTGGCACCCGTACCCAGCACACACACACACACCACACATCCCCACACACGCAACACACCTGTGCACACCACAGACACACCCCACGTATACCCACAGACACCACACGCGTACCCGCACACACCACACACACACCCTCCCCCCACCCACCACACACACCGGCCTCACACCACCCACTCACCCACCCACTCACTCACTCACTCACTCACTCACTCACTCAGTCACTCACTCCCTCCCTCCCTCTGACTGTGTTGTCCTTTCTGTGTGGGGGTGGGCCTGCGGGGGGGGGGGGGCGGTGTGTGTGTGTGTGTGGGGGTAGGCGTGGGGTGTGTGGGAAGTTCCTGTCGCTGGTTCGGGCGTGAGGTGCCGTGGGCAGATACACACACGCACACACACACACGCACACACACACACACACACACACTCTGGGTTGTCCTTTGCCTGGCTGTGTCTCTGCCCGCCCCCTCTCAAATTCGCACCACTGACAGGCACACCCCACACACACCACACACACAACACCTGCGCACGCCACACAGACACACCACACCACACACACACACACACACACGCTGTGTTGTCCTCTGCCTGGCTGTGTCTCTCTGCCCGCCCTCTCTCACACTCGCACCACCCTGAGGCACACACCACACGCATCCCCACCCCCCCTGCTCCCCCCCCCCCGCCCCCACACACACTCTGTGTTGTCCTTTGCGTGTGTGGTGTGGGGCGCGGGTGTGGGGGGGATTGTGGTGGGGGGGGTGTGGGTGCGGGGAGTGCGGGGTGAGTGTGGGTGCGGGGAGCGCGGGGGGTGTGGGTATGCGTGGGATGTGCCTCCGGGTGTTGCGAGTGTGAGAGCGGGCGGGCAGAGGGACACAGCCAGACACACACCCATGCACACACTCTGTGTTGTTCTTTGCCTGGCTGTGTCTCTCTGCCCGCCCCCTCTCACACTCGCACCCCCCGGAGGCACACCCCACACACCCCACGCATATCCACACACACTACGCCCCCACACACCACACACAACACACTCCCCCCCACACACCACACACGCAACACCTGCGCATGCCACAGACACACCACACCACACCACACACACACACACACACACTGTGTGTGTGTTCGTGTTCGTGTTCCTCGCTTTCTCCTTCCCTTCCTCATTGTCCCTCTGCCCCTCCCGCCCCTCCCTCCACCTTCACAGGACAGGAGTGCCTTTAAGATGAGCCTGCCTGTTGTTAATACACCCTTGACATGAAGATTTCTACACTCTGACCTGTCACGCCTGTAACCTGGGGGGTGGTCAAACCTCCTTGGTACGCTAGGTATATAGCTTTCTCCGTGGAAGGTGGAAGCCTTCCTTCCGTCCCTCGCTGCAGACGAGCAAACCGACAACAACTGAAAGCAACGGTGTTTGCCACTTGGGGCATACCTTCCACAGTCTCTAGTGATTGACACGCCACCCACTTCCCCGAGCCAATCCTAGGAGCCTTCACCCAAGCCTCTTGCAGACATTCTTCACATCTGTCAGTCCTTCCAAGTCACCCGCCATCATCAGGCGAGGTGTAGAGAACCGATGGAAAAACTGGAGGAATGACTTCTTCCATGGGGGGGGAGGAAATGAGGAAGGAGTAGGATGCTAAAGGTGGGATGCCTGACTTCTTGACGAAGCGAGGATCGATCGGGGGGGGGGGGGCAGGACTGTGAACTCAGGAGGTCCGGTTGAACCCGTGCACATATAAATGGTACATCAAGACAATCAACAAGCACCCCATCAAAGTACTTACAGGGCAGGTAGTAAAACAAACAAACAAACAAACAAAACACACACACACACAAACACAAAAACAAGCACCCCACTATGCAGCCCAGGAGAGTGTAGACTTATGACTTTACATTAACCTCTAAGGGAAAAGAATCTGAAAACCTGACGCGACGAACACGACTTTGTAAACCCACTCGATACTTCATTGCTGCCATAAGGGTGGTGTCATTTGCATATCTCAGGGGATTGGTACTTCTCCGGGCAACCTCGATTCCAGCTTGTGCTTCATCCCACCCAGCGTTTCTCATGATGTGTACTCACTCAGCATGTAAGCTGGATAAGCAGGGTGACAACATATACAGCCTTGATTGACTCCTTTCCCTATTTGGAACCACTCTGTTGTGTTCCATGTCTACTTCTAACTGTTGCTTCCTGACCTGCAGAAATACCGGGTTGTTGTTGTTGTTGTTTGTTTGTTTGCTTGCTTGCTTGCTTTGTTTTGTTTTGTTCTGTTTTTTAATTCCCTAACCTGAATGAAAAGCGAGAGAGACAGAGAGAAGACGGAGGGATGGGCGGGCGGGCGAAGTAAATAAATAAATAAAAATAAAATAAATAAGAAAAGGACCCTACCGTTCAATCTGTTGCTTTCCACACACAAAGCAAAAACAGAGGACCCAAAGGACACAATGTTTACAATGTGAATTTTGAAAGAGGGACATCCCCTTTGGTCACTTCATACACTACCCCTATCAGCAGGGTGCAATCGTTTCTGTTTTTCCCTCTACCTGGTCCTTCCAGACTTCAGAAGCTCTCAGCGAGGGTTCTTATCGCCTTGGCGATAGAGTGATTTTTTCCACACGTTCCTTAGGGGCCCGGAGGATGTTTCCGTGAAGCGGGGGATACACACTTCTGGATAGGAGAGTCCTGTGCTACGTGTGGTTTGTTCTTTTCTTTGCGTGTGGCTCTTCACCCGAGAGGGGGACTGGGTCCTGAAGTTTTCCGAGTGGCCTCCGATATCTGGGGGCAACCCTCTCTGGGGGGAAACATGTCCCATGTTCTCTTGCCCTGCTGACGGAGAACTCAAAAGGCCCTGTGCCTGAAGCCCTGCGGATGGAAGCTAGGGGACTTGGTGAACATTTCTGACAGAGCTTCCCCGCTGGCTCACACGGTCAAGAATCTGCCTGCGATGCAGGAGACCCGGGTTCCATCCCCGGGCCAGGAAGGTCTCCTGGAGAAGGACATGGCAACCCGCTCCAGTACCCAACTCTGACGTCTAGACATCTCCTTGACTGACTCCCCCTCCACCGACTGGTTTCGAATGAATCCACTCCAGGGATGAACCGGTGTGTTTCCTTGCTTTCCCTACAAGGGCCTCTGAGGAAAAAAATTACCTGATTGCTTGCACCCCAGGCCTGCTTTCCCGAACCTGTCTGTGGACCTCACAGCCTCCTGAGAGGAGATACGATAACTGTTTCACTGAATGGAGGATCTGTGCTCAGAAACTCTTTCCACGACATGGAGGCCCGTACTAACTAACCTATTTGGTCCTGCCCTCGTTCCTTCCTTCTTTCCTTCTGGATTTGTTGTTGTTGTTGTTGTTCCCCCCTTTCTCCCCCCCCCCTTTTTTTTGGGGGGGGGGACTTCTCTCTCAGGTCCATGCACACGCACACGCGCCGTTTCTCACGTACACGCGTACATGCATGCACTCACACACACAGTCACCAGTTCAGCTTTTCATGGGTTTCAGGGAAGTGTCAGAGGAGGGAACTGCTGGGGTCCGGAGCAGGCCGCCCACCCCACCCCACCCCCCCTCACATGAACCTCCATGTCCTGTGGAGTGTTTTGGACTCAAGTGACTTAAGAACCAAGAACCGGCCAGCGCCAGAGGAACGCTCCGCCCCTCCCTCCTTCTCTGTCTCTCTGAAGGCAGGCAGGAATGAAAACCTCCCTCCACGGAGGAAGATGTCAAGTGATGATGGCTGCTTGGACGCACGTCCGTGATCCTCACATGCATGAGTGGGGTTTCCTGGGTTACGAAAAGGAAGAGACTTCTTTGGCCTGACACAAGGCGAAGTTTGTCCCCCAGCCTCCCGCCCCCCCCCCCCCCAGCCCCCTTCCTCCGCGCGGTGCCCAAGGGGCAGCCTCAAGGTGGGGAAATGGAGAAATGGGGGTGGGGCGGATCACCATTCAATAGAGAGAAGCTCGAGGCAAAGCCAAAGGCTCTGACTTGACTGGAAAGCTTTCTGCATTTGAATGAAGCTATCTGACGAGGCCCTGCAGGGGGAGGGTGGGGGTGGGGCCCACAGACAATAGCCCCTGCCTGCCTGCCTGCCTGCCTGCCGGGCTGAGGAGGCCCTCTGGCGGCGGTGGCGGGGCCATGCCCCCGACTCCTGCAACTCGGTCCCCTCAAGGAAACTTCTGGGGTGACTCCCTTGTCCAGGGAGTCATCAAAGTTGGCCTGTTTCTGAAAAAGGCCCGAGTCACAGCTGTGACAGAGTCCCTGGATCTCTTCTTGACACATGGATTGACCTGCACCCTCCCATCCTGTCAGATCCTTTGGACACTCCCAAAGAGGTCTTTGGCCTGGGCCAGAAAACAAGCCAAGATAAACAAATACGTTTTTGTCTGTTTTTTTTTTTTTTGAACAGGGCGAAAACGATGCAGGGCCGTGGATCAGAGAGAAACTTGCTCCTCTCACACGCGTGAAGGCAGGAAGGTCTCAGCGGGAGAGAACCTGCCTTCACTTTTCACTTCTCAGGGGGACCTGGACCGGTCCCCTCGCCTCGCACGCCCCCAACCCCTAGCCCAGCTCTACACCACCACCACCACCACCACCACCACCACCACCACCACCACCACCACCACCCCCGTCTCGTCTCCCCAACGTCAGCCCCACTCCCACCCCCACCCTCCGGCCACCGAGGGGGCCCCGTGGAGGGGTGGCCATGGCCTTCTCAGCCCCTGTTCTGAGATGTCACTTGGGAAACCGCTCTAGGCCGAGATGCCAGATTGCTGCCCTGCTGCTTCGTGTCCGTCTCCATCAGCCATGCCCAAAAGGCACGTGAAATAATGGACAGCAAATAGTGCACCCAGAAAACACAGAATGATCCTCCTGAACACCGCACAGCCATTTTTCTGTTTTTACATAGAGGTCGTTGATATCCCCGCTTGATGCATGAATAGTATTTACACAGACTCGATTTATTTTCGCTTTGATTGGGGGTGCCCTATCCAGAGAGATCACGCGGGTCCTAAAGCAAACCCAGAACAGAGCAGAACAGAACCAAAACCACAGCCAAGTCGAGGGAGTGCTGAACCAGAGGAGCTCACACAGCCTACGATGTGTCCCAGATTGTGAAGGAGCGTTTGTGCTCACGTATCTATGTGGAGGTCTGAAGGGTCACTCGCCAGCGATGCAGATGTCATGCGAGTGGCCGGAGATGTTTCTCCATAGGATCTCTTGGGATGTCGCACGCAGGCAGGGTGCCCGGTGCAGGGGCACCCTGGGAGGTCCGATCCCCCGAAAAGTTGGCATGTGGGGCGCAGGCAAGCACACAACGTTTTCTTGCAGGGAGGGCCGAGCGAGGAGAATTCAGGGGTAAATACCTCCAAGCCCCCAGCTGCTGCTGCTGCTGCTGCTTCTTCTGCTTCTTCTTGTTTTTTTGTTTTTGTTTTTTTTTTTTTTCCTGCCCCAAGCTTCTTGAAAGGGTTCCACGTAGCATTCTGAAAGGTCAGGTGATGGAGGGACAGGGTTCGTGGTTGCAAACGTCTGGCTGTAGGAATTCTTTGTCTTTGGTGACTGTTCACCACGTGGGTCAGGTCATGAGGTTCCTATACCCCTTCCACGGGACAGATGTTCACTGGGGGAGTGGGAAGGGTCCACACTCCTGTTCCCACTGCTCCCCTCCGTGAACTGGAGTGCGAATCTAGATGGGCCTCTGACGACACACATCGCCGGGTTACATCACGCCGGTTTGGCCTTCGGTTCTCACAAACTGGCACTCTTGCTGCTTCTCGAAGTGTCCTAGAGAAGAAGACATCGGATTCCACATTAGAGCAGCTTCTTTGACTAGCGAAGGCACAACAGCCACAACAAGCGGGATGGATAAACACAGAAGTTGGTTTCCTTCGGACTATGGAGCGTGCATGTGTGTGTGTGTGTGTGAGAGAGAGACAGACAGAGAGAGAGAGAGAGGCAGAGAGAGGCAGAGAGAGAGAGAGAGAGAGAGAGAGAGAGAGGCAGAGAGAGAGGCAGAGAGAGAGAGAGAGAGAGGGAGAGAGAGAGAGAGAGAGAGAGAGAGAGATGCCTTTGTGGTTCTAAGGCAAGCACTGAGGAGTTGAGACTTTCTTTAACGAACATATTTTCCTTCATTTCAGTCGTGATGGTCCAATGATTTGGATGACAACATTTCATGTTTCAGGTAGATGATTTTAGAAGGCTGTGAAGGGACTTCCCTGCCTGGTGGCCCAGTGGTTAAGAATCCACCTGCCGATGAGGCAGGGGACAGGGTGTTTTCGATCGATCCCCGATCAGGGAAGATGCCACTGGGCTCCGGGCAGGTTCGATACAACCCTATAGAACGGACAATGCCAGGCAGGCGTGAAGGCGAGGGCAGACGGGGGACTCTGGACGAGGATGACTGACACTGACGTCTCCGTGTAGGTGGGTTGTGGCCGGCACACTCCTCTGGGGCAGGATGTTCCTAAGACCGTTGCGGGAGGAGCAGGGGACCTAGGGGAACTCTCTGTCCTCTCTGCTCCATTTTGCCCCCGGAACCCTAATCTGCTCAAAGAGAGGATTCAGCCTATGGAAAGACAAACTCACATGTGAGTGAACCTCCTTTCTAGTTCACTTGAATTCTGAAAGCGCGACGGTCAGATTCACTCAACTCTCTGGATGTCTGTTCTTCCTGAGATCCCGGCCTATTCACTGGAAGAACACATGGAGCCGGATGAGTTCTCCCTCTGCACGGCGGCTCCAGTGTGCACACATTTCAATGGCTACGGCTTGTGGACATCGCACCGAGAGCCTAACCCCGGTGTTTCAGACGCCTGTTTCTACCATGGCTGAACAGGTCTAACTGCGGGAAGCCCAAAATTTGCCCCTGCCTGTTCGATCTGCAGGGACTCTGCAAAGAAAGAACACACGTGCCCAGTCTCATGACCGATCCCCTTTTTCGGAGCTAGCCTGGCGTGTGATCTGTTTTCCAGGCCATAGGCACGCACTGGCACTGGGGAGTTGTGTTCCCCCTCTCCCCCCCCCCCCGGCCTCCTCCTCCTCCTCTCTGCCCCCACCCTTCCCTTCCCTTCCCCCCACATGCACGCTCCCTCACCCCCACCCCCGCCCCGCCTGGGCCCGGCCCGTCCAGGTCTCCCCCCCCCGTGGAAAAGGCCAGGAAGAAATGGTCCCAGAACGACGCAGCCGAGAAACAGTGGAAGTCCACTTGGATGCGGTTAGGAAACACCTGAGCATACCTAGGCCGACACTGCCACCGTGTGGGATGAGAGGCCAGTGAGAGAAGCTCAAGAGTTCAGAGGAGGAGGAAGAGGAAGAGGAAGAGGAGCAGGAGGGAGGCAGGCGGCGGTGGGGGGAGGGGAGGGACAGGCTGAAGCTGTCTCAGGGCGATGACGTGGGTGAAAACGTCCCCCTTCAGAAGGGCGCTCCGAAGAGAGAGTTCCGGCGGGACCTTGAGAGCACACAGGGCTTCGTTTTGGAGGCTGACCTTAAAGCTGGGAGTGGGGGGGGGGGAGGGAATCATCCAGACATACGAAAGACACCAGGCCGGGAAGGCAAGACAGATTCTTTACAGAAGTGAATCGGATGCTTTTCTGTCAGTGTGTTCCATAATCAGACTATCATGGAAATCCATCCATCCACCCATCCATCCATCCATCCATCCATCCACCCATCCATCCATCCATCCACCCACCCATCCACCCATCCATCCATCCATCCATCCATCCATCCATCCATCCATCCATCCATCCATCCATCCATCCACCCACCCACCCACCCACCCACCCACCATCGTTTCGCTCCTTTTCTGTCCTCTACATTTTTAATGGCGAGTGAGTGAGAGAGTCTTTCAATGGTTTGGTAGGATTTTTGAATGTCATGTCGTAGGACCATGGTACTTTTCAGCCATGGATGAACGTGACGGCTTCTTGTTTCAGCTTCAGCTTTCAGGGTTATCCTGAACTGCCTCGCCAAGTGAGGCCTGTGTGTCCCTGTGTGCTGGAGGAAGGACACTTGTGCTATCCACATCTTCATCTTGGACTGGACAAAACCACCGTTGGGAATGTGTTCCTTGGCTTCGTTTCCTTTCCCTATGGCACTGACCTGACCGTCCTGTCCACTCTTTGTATCCTTTATCTCCCTCTCCCCCTCAAGGCACTTGGTCCTTTTCTTCCTCCTCCTCCTCCTGCTCCTGCTCCTGCTCCTCCTCCTCCTCCTCACCCTAGTTTCTCTCCCCCACCCCTCTCAGTCCCACTCTCCTCAAATTGACGTCTAACTGACTGACAACGTTTTCTTTTGCCTGCCTTCCTTCCTCCCTTCCTCCCTCCCTTCCTTCCTTCCTTCCTTCTTTCCTTGTTTTGGTTTTGTTCCTGTTGTTGTTCCCCCATTATTTTTCAGGTGTACAGACGATGTTTCAGTGTAGCGCAGGAAGGACACAGCGATCACCAGGATACATCTCGTGAGTGACTGTCCGTCACCACTTGGTGTCACGGCAGATGGCATTTGGTGTCATGACGTGCCCGTGACTCACTGCTTTCATCCGTGGAAGGCTGCACCGCTTCGTCTGTCTCCGTCACCAGTGGCACTCACTCCCTCTCTCCCCTTCCCCACCCACCCCCGCCACCGCGTCACCCCCTCCCTCCTCTGGCCACCACCCATGTGTTCCTTTATGGTATCTATGCGCCTGCTTCTGATTTGTTCTGTTCTGTTCACGGTGTATCCTTTGGTAGATTCTGCATGGAAACGACTGATCTGAGGTGCTTCATTTAGCATAATAGCCTTTCTAAAGAGCTCTCCAAGTTCCTGCAGACTGTGAGATTTTATTCCCTTCTGGTGGTTGAGTCCCATTTGTCTGTGTGTGTGGGTGGGTGGGTGTGGTGTGGTGTGGTGTGTGTGTGTGTCTGTGTGTGTGTGTGTGTGTGTGTGTGTGTGTCTGCATGCGCGTGCGCACACGCGCACCTGAATAGATACAGGTGTAGGCACACAGACAGAGATTTCTATCATTCTGTTTGTACGGATGTCTACCTAGGTATAGGTGTCGATACCACACATACACACGCGCATATCTTCTTGGTCCCCGCCGTAGGCACTCCGTGGAGTTGCCGGGTTGGGTCGGATGGGGAATCTTTGGTGGAGTGTCCTGAGGGATCCCAGGACTCGTTTCCCTAGTGATGGGGTTTCTCTCTCGGTGAGGTGCCAGGTGATGAGCTCTGATATCTCTGAGTCCGTCAACACTTTTCTCAGCTGCAGGAAAGATGCATTCCATCGATCAGGAGCCACTGTCTTTTGATGTTTCAAACTTGCTGTCGCGATTGCGAGTCCAGCTCCTGGGCCTTTCCCCTCCAAGTTATCGTTGTCCAGATAAACGCCCCGGGGTGCTTCCGTGAGCCCGCCCCCACCCCCAGCTGCCCCAGCCCAGCCCAGCCCAGCCCAGCCCAGCCCCGCCATTGATTTGTCCTCTACCTTGTGCTTCTGAGTGTCTGTCTGTTCTACCTTTATTTTGAATGAAGGTGTCTGTTCGGGCCTCCTGCCGACTTCGCTCATCGGGGATTGTTTCTCTTTTGGAGGTTCAGTTGTCTGACGCCTATATGTATACACACACGCGCGCACGGAGACATCAACACAGACACATGCGTATGTATGCACATAGGTACATGTACACTGACTAATACGTACGTGTATGCATGCATACGCGTGTGTGTGCATCTATGCACATCAATCTGTGTATATGCACTCTATACACACACTTGCAACTGTACATACGTATATGCGTGTATGTTTACTTACACATACATGCGTGTATATGTATACACATATACAGCCGTACGTCTGTGTGGACGTATATACGCTACATGTAGACGTCTAGGTATGTGTGCATATGTATTTACACACGTGTACATACACGTGTGCATATACACAGGCGGATATGTGTGCATATGTAAGCATGCACGTACGTGTCCGCACATGCGTACACACACACACACACACCTGTGCGTATACATCACACGTACACAAACATGTGCATCTATATGCGTTTACACGCCCGTGTTTATTTAAATGTAGGTGTGTATATCTATGTATAGGCACATATGAGCATGTGTATTCGTGCGCGTGCATATCCGTGTACGTATGTGTATAGATGCCTGTGCATACGTATATACACGCAAGCATACATGCACACTTTAAACGCCTAGGCATATACGTGCACGCACAAACACATGCGTGTACGTGAGCATGCATGCATGCCCTTCGTACGCGCTTGTTTATACGCATGTGTGCACACGTATATATAGATGCGAATATGTGTCCGTACACATATGTACATGCGTATATGCACATGTGCGCTCTCGCTCTCGCGCTCTCTCTCTCTCTCTCTCTCTCTCTCTCTCTCTCTCTCCCTCTCTCCCTCTCCCTTTCTTTCTCTCTCTCTCTCTCTCTCTCTCTCTCTCTCTCTCTCTGTCTCTCTCTGTCTCTCTCTCTCCCCCTCCCTCCCTCCCTCCCTCTCTCTGACTTTTAAGCTGCCAGAGCAGTTCTACGACTTGACTTTCCTGCCTGGTGGTTTTGTTTCATTTCGTTTCGGTTCTACTTCAAAAAGTTATGCATTCATTGACTTGGCTGTTGTCATGGAGTCCGGGGCTTATTTAGTGGATCCCTATTGACTCGGTCCTCCTCACCACGCCCCTCAACCCCACCCCCGCAGCCCTGCCACCCCAGACCGCCCGGCCGGCCGCCCGCCTTTCCGGTGTTTGTGGCCAGTGATCTTGAAATCCACGTTCTCCTGACCTCAAGTGCACTTTCCCCACCCACCCGCGCTTGCTTGTGTTTGTTGTGTTTGGACTTGGTCACGGTCTCTACCCAGGTTGAGTTTTGTTTTCTCTTGTTGGGGGTCCGAGTGTCTCCTTCGTTTCCTTTCTTGCTCCTGGGTTTGCGTGTCTGTGTCTGTGTCTGCTTTCCAAAGTCCTGCTTTGTTCTCCGAGCAGCGCTTGCCTGGTTGGTTTCACTTTGCCGGTCGGTCCCTTCCTCCCTCCCTCCCTCCCTCCCTCCTCCCCTCCCCTCCCCTCCCTCCCTCCCTCCCTCCCTCCCTCTCTCCCTCCCTCTTTTGGGGGGAGGGGGTCCGGGGGAGCCCGGGATGTCACTGGTGCCCCTCTCTCGGCCCCCGAGCCCCCGCCGCCGGCGTCTCCGTGGAATGTCCCCCCACCACCCTGGAATCGCGTGGGGGGAGCGCGTCTCCTTCGGGGCAGCCTCCTGAGGAGATAGTTCCCAGCTCCTCTCCCTTCCTCTGCGGCCGGGGTCGCGTCGCGTCGCGTGGCTCGGAGGCGGAGGAGGCTCCGGCCCGAGCTCGGGCGGTTGGGCGGCCGGCGCGGTGGCTCCTCGGCGGCCGGCGACAGCGACCCGTCCTCGGGACGGTCGAGCCGGTTGTCAGGAGCCACCTGGCGGCCGCTTTTATATTGTCCCTCCCCTCCGGAGCTTCGGCGAGACCTTCAGGAGGATGGTGACTCAGCCGCCGGGCCCGAGGCAGTGCTCTCAGAGACGGGCTATGCTGGCGGTGACAGTCCCGGTGACACCGAGGCCTAGGGACGTCCTGCTGTCGCCGGAGATTGGTTCTCTAGGTTTCTGAGGAGGGTGACCGTCGCGGCGCTCCAGATCCGGGCTCTGGGGTGGCCTGGGCGGGTCGACCAGCATCTCCCCGTGCCCCTCCGGCCGTGGAGACGGACCGGCCGGACCCTACCTGGGCCGGACCGCCGAGGTGGGCATGGAGAGGGTCTTCCCTGCCCGGAGCGCCTGGACTCGGACTCGGCGGTCCTGCCTCCTCCCGGGTCGCCCTCAGGAGCGTTTGCTTCGCCCTCGGCCCCGCTCCGGAGGTGGGGACCGGCCCGGACTGTGGCGTGGAGGTCGGCGGAGGGCGCGGCTGGGTCCGGGCCCTCGGGTTCTCTCTGACCGAGGTGTTTTCCGCGTCGCCCTCCGGAGGGGGGGACCCGCCCGCCGGAGTCGTGAGGGGTGACCCGGAGAGGACGGCCGGCGCGGGCGCGTGTGCGGTCCCCCGGTGGGGTCCGGTCGCCTGAGGCGTCTCCCGGCACGCATGCCTTTTCTTTTCTCAAAGTCCCGATAGGTCCGGAGACGTGGATGGGCCGGGCCCTGCTTCCGCGGGTGGCCGGGGAGGGCGCGCTCGACCGTTCAGCGTGCCCTCGTGGGTCTCGGTCGTTGGACGCGACTTTTTCTCACCCCTCCCCAACTCCCTGAATCCCGGTCCGTCAGGAGGTGGGTGGGGACCGGCTCGAGCCGTCCTGGGTGCCCTGTGTAGGACGGTCTGGGCCCCGGGCGTGGGCCCTGGTCGGGGCCCGCTCGTCTTGTTGGAGGCGCCCCGCTGACGGTTCTTTCTTCTTTTTTTTTTTTTTTCGTCGAAGTCAAATCCCCGTTCGGAGACTCGGACGGACCGGTACGCCTACCCGTGTGGGCGAAGCGGGGAGGGAGTCTCCGGCCAGCTCCCTCTCCCTTGGCGTCCGCGCCCCCACTTTTGCCACCACGCGGCCCCCTCTCCCCCCCCCCCCAAGTCGACCAGATGGCCCCCGAGAGCTCCAGGCCTGATGTTCATGGGGTAGTGCTGGGGACAGGTGGCCGGGTCAAGGTTCCGGGGTCCCTCCCTGCGAGTCATAGATGGGCCCCGCTGTCGTCTGCTGTCATTTTGTCGCCCAAAATAGGTCTTTTTTGCCACCAGGTAAGTGCTGACACGGTCTCCTTTGGTGTCTGCCGCCGAGGACCTTGGGTCTCTGGATGCACGCGGGGCTCCGGGCCTGTGGGCCGCCAGCTGGCGCCTGGTTCTGCCTTTGCCGCTGGAGCCGCCTGCCTGGGCCTGTGCGCCGGCTCCTGTGTGGCGTGTCTGGCCGACCCAGCTCGTGGTGCCGCGTCTGGGCGACCCGAGGGCGGTGGGGCGAGGCGGTGTGGGTCTTTTGCCCTGTGCTCCCCGCTGCGGGCACCCGGTGGCGGCTGGGACGACCCCTGCCCTGTAGGCTCCGTGCCACGTGTCAGCTGTTCTCCTCCTGGGGTCGTTGGCTGCTCTCGCCTGAGGTGTGAGGTTGTGGGCAGGCGGGGGGGAGGTTGTCGGCGAGGCTTAAAGCGGGCCCCTCTGGTGACTGTCCTCGCCTGTGCCTTCCCCCCCCCCCCCCCACACCTTGGCTCAACTGATTGATGTGGTGTGGTTGTGCTCTCCCGGGCCGGGCCTAAGCCGTGCTTGTGATGGGTCTGTTAAGATCCTCTATTTATTCCTGGTTCAGTTTTGGAAAGTTATACTTTTCTAAGAATTTGTCCATTTCATCCAAGTTGTCCATTTTATTGGCATAGAGCTGCTGGTAGTAGTCTTTTATGATCCTTTGTATTTCAGTGTTGTCTGTTGTGATATCTCCATTTTCATTTCTAATTTTGTTAATTTGGTTCTTCTCCCATTGTTTCTTAATGAGTCTTGCTAATGGTTTGTCAATTTTGTTTATTTTTTCAAAAAATCAGCTTTTAGCTTTGTTGATTTTTGCTATGGTCTCTTTAGTTTCTATTGCATTTATTTCTGCCTTAATTTTTAAGATTTCTTTCCTTCTACTATCCCTGGGGTTCTTCATTTCTTCCTTCTCTAATTGCTTTAGGTGGAGAGTTAGGTTATTTATTTGGCTTTTTTCTCGTTTCTTGATGTAAGCCTGTAATGCTATGAACCTTCCCCTTAGCACTGCTTTTACAGTGTCCCATAGGTTTTGGGTTGTTGTGTTTTCATTTTCATTCATTTCAATGCATATTTTGATTTCTTTTTTGATTTCTTCTATGATTTGTTGGTTATTCAGAAGCATGTTATTTACCCTCCATATGTTTGGATTTTTAATAATTTTTTTCCTGTAATTGAGATCTAATCTATACTGCACTGTGGTTCAAGAAAAGATGACTAATGATTTCAATTTTTTAAATTTTCAAGACCAGATTTATGGGCCCCAGGATGTGATCTATTCTGGAAGAAGCTTCCGTGTGCACTGAGACAGAAAAAGGTGAAGTTGATTGTTTTGGGGTGAAATGTCCTATAGATATCAATTAGGTCTAGCTGGTCCATTGTGTCATTTAAGGTTTGTGTTTCCTTGTTACTTTTCTGTTTAGTTGATCTATCCATAGTTGTCAGTGGGGTATTTAAAGTCTCCCACTATTATTGTGTTACTATTAATTTCCTCTTTCATACTCGTTAGTGTTTGCCATACATATTGTGGTGCTCCTATGTTGGGTGCATATATATTTATAATTGTTATATCCTCTCCTTGGATTGATCCTTTGATCATTATGTAGTGTCCTTCTTTGTCTCTTTTCACATCCTTTATTTGAAAGTCTATTTTATCTGATATGAGTATTGTGACTCCTGCTTTCTTTTGTTCTCCATTTGTGTGAAATATTTTTTTCCAGCCCTTCAGTTTTAGTCTGTATGTGTCTCTTGTTTTGAGGTGGGTCTCTTGTAGACAGCATATATAGGGGTCTTGTTTTTGTATCCATTCAGCCAGTCTTTGTCTTTTGGTTGGGGCATTCAACCCATTTACATTTAAGGTAATTATTGATAGGTGTGGTCCCGTTGCCATTTACTTTGTTGTTTTGGGTTCACGTTTACACAACCTTTCTGCATTTCCTGTCTAGAGAAGATCCTTTAGCATTTGTTGAAGAGCTGGTTTGGTGGTGCTGAATTCTCTCAGCTTTTGCTTATCTGGAAAGCTTTTGAATTCTCCTTCATATCTGAATGAGATCCTTGCTGGATACAGTAATCTAGGTTGTAGGTTATTCTCTTTCATTACTTTCAGTACGTCCTGCCATTCCCTTCTGGCCTGGAGGGTTTCTATTGATAGATCAGCTGTTATCCTTATGGGAATCCCTTTGTGTGTTATTTGTTGTTTCTCCCTTGCTGCTTTTAATATTTGTTCTTTGTGTTTGATCTTTGTTAATTTGATTAATGAGAGGGTAACAGGCAGGAAGGCCAGGGGTCTCCAAATGGAGGAAAGAGGCTGTAAGTGCCAGACATTTTTATCTCTCTTAAGCGGCAGGAAGAAACAAACCAGTGATCTGTTTTTCCTTCTCTATACAAATTTAAAAGGAGGTTTCTCTTAACATTCTGTGTTGCCATGACACCTGGTCTCACCTAAAGCTAACTACTCTCAAACTTTGAGTTAACCAATACATTTCTTTTTCTTATGGAAATGTTGTCTTAAGCTATGTTAATGAACCCCAGACTCTATCTTCAAGTTGGTTCCGCCAAACGGCCTAACTTACTTACTCAGGTATTGTTCCCCTAATCTATGTAAACGGAACTATTTGTTGGTATTCTGCCCTTCTACAAGATTCAAGTCAATCGTTTTATGGCCTGGGATGAATTATCTGATGCCATTCTAAATTTTATGACATTCCTTTCATTTCATTAACAGACTGTGAGTGACTATATAACATACAGCTAAAGACTAGGAGGGGGGTACTCTTTTGCCCCCTTCTGATGCCTATGTCAGAAGCTTTCCCTATCTCCTTTATACTTTAATAAAACTTTATTACACAAAAGCTCTGAGTGATCCAGCCTCGTCTCTGGCCCTGGATTGAATTCGTCTACTCCAGAGGCCAAGAATCCCGCGTCTTATCATTCAGCAACAACCTTTCATTAATATGTGTCCTGGGGTGTTTCGCCTTGGGTTTATCCTGTTCGGGACTCTCTGGGTTTCTTGGACTTGGGTGGCTATTTCCTTCCCAATTTTAGAGAAGTTTTCAGCTATTATCTCCTCGAGTATTTTATCATGGCCTTTCTTTTTGTCTTCTTCTTCTGGGACTCCTATGATTCGAATGCTGGGGCGTTTCACATTGTCTGAGAGGTCCCTGAGGTTGTCCTCATTTCTTTTGATCCTTTTTTCTTTTTTCCTCTCTGCTTCATTTATTTCCACCATTTTATCTTCTACCTCACTTATCCTATCTTCTGCCTCCGCTATTCTACTCTTGGTTCCCTCCAAAGTGTTTTTGATCTCATTCATTGCATTATTCATTTTTAATTGACTCTTTTTTTTATTTCTTCTAGGTCTTTATTAAACATTTCTTGTATCTTTTCAATCTTTGTCTCCAGGCTATTTATCTGTAACTCCATTTTGTTTTCAAGATTTTGGATCATTTTTATTATCATTATTCTAAATTCTTTTTCAGGTAGATTCCCTATCTCCTCCTCTTTTGTTTGACTTGGTGGGCATTTTTCATGTTCCTTTACCTGTTGGGTATTTCTTTGCCTTTTCATCTTGTTTAGATTGGTGTGTCTGGAGTGGGCTTTCTGTATTCTGGAGGTCTGTGGTTCCTTTTTATTGTGGAGGATTTACCCAGTGGGTGGGGTTGGAGGATTGGCTTGTCAAGGTTTCCTGGTTAGGGAAGCTTGCGTCGGTGTTCTGGTGTGTGGAACTTGATTTCTTCTCTTTGGAGAGCAATGGAGTGCCCTGTAATGAGTTTTGAGATGGGTCTATGTGTTCGGGTGACCATGGGCAGCCTGTATGTTGGCATTCAGGGCTATGTTCCCGCATTGCTGGAGAATTTGCATGGTATGTCTTGCTCTAAAACTTATTGGCTCTTGGGTGGTGGTTGGTTTCAGTGTAGGTATGGAGGCTTTTGGATGGTCACTTATTACTTAAAGTTCCATGTAGTCAGGAGTTTTCTGGTGTTCTCAGGTTTTGAGCTTATGTCTTCTGCCTCTGGATTTCAGTTTTATTCTTCCAGTAGTCTCAGGACTTCTCCAACTATACAGCACTGATAATAAAACTTCTAGGTTAATGGCAAAAAGATTCTCCCCCGTTAGGGACACCCAGAGAGGTTCACAGGGTTACATGAAGAAGAGGAGAGGGAGGAGTGAGATAGAGATGAGGAGGAGGAGAAAAAGGGGGACTCAAGAGGAGAGAGACAGATCTACGCAGCTGTCTGTTCCCAGAGTGTTCTCTGTAGCCCAGACACCTACAAAGATTCACAGAATTGGATTGGGAAGAGAAGGGGAAAGGAGGAAATAGAGGTGTTCTGAGGTAGAAAACAGAGAGTCAAGATTGGGAG
This sequence comes from Cervus canadensis, assembly GCF_019320065.1. Lineage (NCBI taxonomy): Eukaryota > Metazoa > Chordata > Mammalia > Artiodactyla > Cervidae > Cervus > Cervus canadensis. Next base: position 103,341,025 of record NC_057388.1, read on the forward strand.
AGAATAATCTTCGGTTTAAAAATAGGGCTTCTCTTCTTTTGTAAGGTTATAGTGTATTGAAAATGAAAATTAAGGAGTAGTAGAGGAGTACTAGAGGACTTTAAAAGAAATAAGAGAAAAATAAAAATAGAAAATAGAAGAGAAAAAGGAAAGAAAAAAAAGAAAGAAAGAAAAAAACTTTTTTTCCCCCTAATTAAAAAAATCGTGAAAATCTATAAAAATGAAAGTTAAGGAGTAATGGGGGAGTAATAGGGAATTTTAAAGGAAAATAAAAGAGAAAAAATAAAAAAGAAAAAATAAAAAATATATATATATTTTTTTCTTAATTAAAAAAAAAAAAGTAAAAATATATCTAGGAATTTCTCTGGAGCTGTTGCGGTCAGTGTGGGTTCGGCTCAGTTTCAGATAGCTCCTCATTCCAGCTTACACTTCTCGATATCTACAGGCCCCTTCCAGTGTAGTCGGTGTTTTCTACAGGGATTTTAATCTGTTGCACCGGTCCCTTCTGAAACGGTTCCCTTTGTTTATTTGGCTTCTGTTTGCCAGTCTCTTCAGAGCCTCATTTCCACCCTGACACAGGCGGGCGGAGGTGGATTCTTATTCAGGTAGCTAGTTCCGTCGCTCTGCTGGGGAGGGGCTGGCGCTGCAGGGAGGGGCTGGCGCTGCGGGGAGGGGCTGGCGCTGCAGGGAGGGGCTGACACTGCTTTCTCCGTCTGCGCTGCTCAGGCTCCCGGCTGCTCTATATGGAGTGCGCCCCGTGCTGCGCGAGGTTCCAGCCCTCGGGTGTTCCACAAAAGTGCGGAGCAAAAAGCTGAGCCTGCTCTCTGTGCCTTCTCCGTCAGAGCGGTCCAGGCAGCGAGGGGCTTGATGGGCGCACTCTCCCCAGGTGTGGCGCGCCCACTCCCTTCCACGGACCCAGTCTCAGTTTCCGCTGGCGCCAGTCGGGTGCGTGCACCTTCTGCCCTCCGCGTCCCCAGCCCCAGTCCCCGCCCACGCCGGTCGGGTGCCTGCGCCTTGTGTCTCACCGCGACCTTCCCCTCCCCCCTGCCTCCTGCCCCCGGCGGGGCGGGGCCAGTCCGCAGCCTGCGAGCTCTTCTCTGGACTTTCTCGGTCCCTTTGTTCTGTGAACGGCCAGCAGTGTGTTTGGGCCGGTTAATTTTCTCTCTCTCTTTTGGTCTCCCACAGTTCAAGTTGGCAACTCACAGAAGCTCCCTCTGATTGTCCTCAGGGCACTCAGGCCCAGACCCTACTGCAAGCAATGCCGCCTAAGACTCCCTTCCCGGGACAGAGCTCTGTCCTTAGCTCTTTTGTCTCACTTTTTATCTTTTATATTTTGTCCTACCTCCCTTTGAAGACAATGGGCTGCTTTTCTGGGCGCCTGATGACCTCAGCTAGCGATCAGAAGTTGTTTTGTGAAGTTTGCTCTGCGTTCAGTTATTCTTTTGATGAATTTGTAGGAGAGAAAGTGGTCTCCCCGTCCTACTCCTTCGCCATCTTGGCTCCTCCCCTCTGTGCACAGTCCTTAAAGAATTGCTGCCTCTTGAAGCATCATACCTGAATAACATTCTCTAGCATCAATGACGACTTTAATTGTTTTTTAAATAAAGTGACAGAAAAAGAAAACAAACCAAATACATCACAGAAAATGCCTTAATGGTTATTCTGTGTTAATCTTCGCCTCTTTAGTAGGAATAATAAAAATATCCTTGGTTTATCAATCACTCAAATCAATTCATGTATCCTGATACCATTTATTTCAGATGAGAAAGACAGGAAAACCAAGAAGATGTTGGAGAATAATTATACCATGCCGATTGAGTTCCTACTTGTTGGATTCACAGATTATCTACCTCTCAGAGTTGCACTATTCTTGGTATTTCTCATAGTCTATACACTAACTGTGGTGGGAAATGTAGGTTTAATAATCCTACTTAATTTCAATTCAAGCCTTCAAACCCCCATGTATTATTTTCTCAGCAACCTGTCTTTCTTAGACATTAGCTACTCAACAGCAATCACTCCTAAAATGCTGGTAAATTTCTTAGCATCCAAGAAAAGCATTTCCCTCTCTGGCTGTGCACTACAGATGTTTTCTTTGGTTGCTTTGCTGATGCTGAATGCCTTATCCTGGCAGCAATGGCCTACGGCCTCTATGCAGCCATCTGCAAGCCACTGCTCTATTCTGCTCTTGTGTCTCGGAGTGTCTGTGTCTGCTGCGTTGTGTTGGCCTGCTTCAGTGGGGGTGTGACTTCAACGGTCCACGTCTGTCTCACATTCAGGCTGCCATTTTGTGGTTCCAGCATCATCAGCCATTTTTTCCTGTGACATCCCGCCTCTCCTGGCTTTATCTTGTACAGGCACCTGTATCAGTGAGCTTCTGCTCTTTGCCTTGTGTGGCTTCATCCAGACCATCACTTCTGTGGTCATCTTTATCTCGTACTTCTGTATCCTCCTCACTGTTTTGAGCATCAAGTCCTCAGGTAGAAGAAGCAAAACTTTCTCTACCTGTGCCTCCCATCTCATAGCAATCACCTTATTCTACGGAGCACTTCTGGTTATGTACTTGCCTCCCACTACCAGCTACTCCCCAGACACTGACAAAGTACTTGCAGTGTTTTATACGGTTGTCTTTCCCATGTTTAATCCAATAATCTACAGCTTCAGAAACAAAGATGTAAAATATGCCCTCAGAAAACCATTGGACAGAAACTGGACTTTCAGAACAATAGGAATTGAAGTCATTTAAGAGTATTTAAGGCATAACTTATCCCTCCAATCTGATAAGGAGCTGTACATCACCCTATATGTCAAATATTTTAAACATTTCCCCACCTTTCAGAAATAAAAATAACTTTTCATCCTCTATTCTGTAAAACGCTTTTATCCTCTCTTACAAAAACAGACTTGTCAAAATTCTGATCTGAGAAATGTTTCTGAATTAAAACAAGTAATAGTTGCTCTTTGCACACTGATTTTTAAAATATTCTTTATCATCTAATATTGAAGGTATTTGTTGACTTGTCTGTCAACATATCCATATGAGAAAGTCCTTGGAAGCTGGGAATATGAATCTTGGTTGATTTTTCCAACACCTCTACATCTTGGTGTAGGGCATATCCTCATTATATATATTTAGTGAATAAATGGATTGAATGGATAGGATGAATGAATGGATAGATTAGTAAGTAAATCCAGTTTTCTGTGTTTGGGAAAATAAGCTAGATTCTGCACTTAAAGAACATTTACCATCAGAGAAATTTGACATTACTCATGATGGATAATGGTGATTACAATGGCTCTCAGAAAATCAGATAGAAGCACATATAGTGATAGTCACATTCATATTAGGAGAGAGTGAACTTATAGCATGTATTTTCTCTTTAGGCTAGATTGATTATCATAATAGACTCTTTCATTAACTGTGGATACCTGGGAAAACCAAACAAGTCTGTGAAGATTGTAGACTATTAACTATATACATTACTAATTATTTACACATAAGTTACTGACTCTATCTTCAGGAAGAGGTCAACAATTGCTTTGATCACTGTATTCTGTAAATTGACCATGTAAATCAATTGAAATATGAATCCTTCTTTCTCTGGGATCAGCTTTGATGATTAAATTATCAGACATTTTCTGTGGTTGTTTTAAATTCTTGAGTCCTACTTTCCTTTTTGTTTTATCTTAACAGAGTTGAAGGAAAACACTGTGTAGATATGAATATATAATACTGTGCATTTGGTAGTAATTGTAGAGCTATAAATGACTGGATTTATAGAGTTATAAATGGCAGGATTACAACCCTGCAAATAAAGACAATAAAATATTGCCAATGATATGGGCTGTTTTGAAGTATCAATGAACTAATATATTTAACCTTCCTAGTATATGGATAATTTGAGAATTGAATGATCAAATACATAAAAATCTCCTACAATATATGTAAAGCTCTTGTTGCCTGTTACAATGTAATGGCATGCACTTGTTCATTATTTTGCCATTATTATGTGACTTTAAGATAACAGCTGGCTTTGATTTCCTAGAAGAAACAATGAATTTTAACAATATCCATGAAGCATTCTGGAGATTTTGAGATACTGTGAGAGGTTAAAAAAAAAAAATGGAACCAAAGATTCGACTCAGTGTCCCTTCATCTTGTTGAAATATTTGTCCTCAATGAAAACTTTATCAGAGTACAGAGTACAATGTCATTCATTTGATCTTATTCTTGAATTGTTTCTGAAACGTAGGGGTTATTGTACATTGTTCCTTTAATATTAGTGTTTCCTCCTGCTGCAAAAAGCTAATGAGATTTTCAAGGGATGAGCTGATTTCTTCTAAACATCTATCTGTTGTGTTCATAAACATAAGGTTGCTCAAAGAAGCATGTCAGCTTCTTTAATAGGGACCTGTTAAATTTAAGATGTTTTTCATTTACAAAAATAAATTAGTCTAAAATAAGTAAACTACAATTTCCATGTAAACTATAAAACTGTAGAAGTTTAATCAGCTCAGTTTCTAAAAGCAGCATTGTTGACAGTTTGGGTCAATACCCATTTTTGGGAGAAGAAGAGGAGAGATTTACCCTGTACAGTTTAGGATTTTAGCAGCCTACCTGGTCTCTACTCACTTGATACTAGTAGCATCCTCCCTATTTAGGTTAACCAAAAACGTATGCAAACCTTGCCAATGTCCCACTGGAGGCAAATTATACCTAGATGAGAACTAAAAATCTTTCTCAACTGTATTTCTCTGTCCACAACACAAGAGAAACCCATAATAGCAAGGTCACTGCCTGAACTTAATCCAGAATAATAATTTGGTAAGAAAAACTCAGATGTTATTTTATTTATTTTGGTCTGAAGTATTTCCCTAATTTACATCTGGCTTGATATTATACACACAGGAAATCATCATATAATTTTAATTAACACACAAAATGAGAAATATATATATATATATATATATATATATATAATATATATATAATGAAAAGCCACGTTTCAGAATAAAGTAGAATATTTGTAACAATTATATTCAATTAGATTTACTTTTCTGCCTATCTATGGTCAGAGAAAGAGAATACTGAAAAGATATATTTCATTTCAGTCATAAGAAGGTAATGTAACATTACAAATTTAAAATACTAAATTCAGGTCCCCTCTATAGAAAATATCTGCATCTTGATGAATATCTTCAGTTCAGGTCAGAATTAAAATCTATGTTCCAATTCTAATCTTGATTGCCCTTATACTGAGTCTTGGAGATCAGGGGCTAATTAGTTTTATGGCATGAGTTAAAAAATACCAATTTTTCTATGACATAAGGCAAAAAAATATATTTAAAGGGCAAATTAGATATCTTCAAAGGAATTTGTAGCTGGTGTTCAGTCAATAAGTCAATTCAAGTCCAATTTTTTGTGACTCCATGGACTGAGGCACACCAGGCTTCCCTATCCGTCACTCTCTCCCAGAGTTTGCTCAAATTCATGTCCACCGAGTTGGTGATGCTAACCAACCAACTCATTTGTCACCCCATTTCCTTCTTTATTTCGACCTTTCCAAGCATCAGGTCTTTCCAATGAGTTGGTTTTTCACATTAGGTGGCCAAAGTATTGGAGATTCAGCTTCAACATAAGTCCTTCCAATGAATATTAGGGGTTGATTTCCTTTAGGATTGACCAGTTCGATCTTCTTGCAGTCCAAGGGACTCTTAAGAGCCTTTTCCAGCACCATGATTCAAAACCATCAGCTATTTGATGCTCAGCCTTTTTTATGGACCACTGTCACATCCATACATGACTGCTGAAAAAAACATAGTTTTGACTATATGTACCTTTGTGGGCAAAGTGATGTCTCTTCTTTTTAATACACTGTCTAGATTTGTCATAGTTTTCCTTCCAAGCAGCAAGCATGTTTTAACTTCATGGCTACAGTCATTGTCCGCAGTGATTTTGGAGCCCAAGAAAATAAAACCGCATGTCACTGTATCCACTTTTTCTTCTTCTAATTGCCATGAAATGATGGGGCTAGATGCCATGATCTTAGCTTTTTGCATTCTGAGTTTTAAACCAGCTTTTTCAGTCTCTTCTTTCACCCTCATCAAGAGCCTTTTAAGTTCCTCTTTGTTTTCTGCCATTAGAGTGATATCATCTGCATATCTAATAGGTTGTTGGTATTTCTCTCAGCAATCTTGACTCCAGCTTGTGATCCATCCAGTCTGGTATTTCATATGATATATTCTGAATATAAGTTACATAAGCAAGGAAACAATATACAGCCTTGACATACTCTTTCCAATTTTGAACCAGTCCGTTGTTCCATGTAAGGTTCTAACTGTTGCTTCTTGACCTGCACATAGGTTTCTCAGGAGACAGTTAAGATAGACTGGTATTTGCATCTCTTGAGGAATTTTCCACAGTTTGTTGTGATCCACACAGTCAAAGGCTTTAGTGTATTCAATGAAGCGGAAGTAGATGCTTTTCTGGAATTATCTTGCTTTTTCTATGATCCAATAAATATTGGTAATTTGATCTCTGGTCTTCTGCCTTTTCTAAACCCAGCGTGTACATCTGAATGTTCTTGATTCACATACTGCTAAAGCCTTGCTTGAAGGATTTTGAACATTACATTGTTAGAATCTGAAGTGAGTGCAATTGTAGGGTAGTTTCTCATTCAAACAATTTATCCATAACTAATTTTTTCCTCAGAAGTAAATAAAAATATATATTTTTGAAAAACATGAGGTAGCATTTGCCACCTTGATAAGAGTGGAGATTCAGAAATAACATTGAGAATCCATATTTTGTTTTAGTAACTGCAAACACTGTTAAGTATGGTAGTGAGTACATGTAGTCCTTTTAACTGATACATCACTATTAGTCCTAACTATATATGCCTATGCTTCATTGTATTTTTATACAAAATTAGTCACCAGTGTGGTAAAAACAAACAAACAAACAAATGAAAACATGGTTTTATCATATCTTGCATACATGCATGCTAAGTCACTTCAGTCATATCTGATTCTCTGAGACCCTATTGACTGCAGCCTCCCAGGCTCCTCTGTTCATGGGATTCTCCAGGCAAGAACACTAGAGTGGGTTGCCTTGACCTTGTCCAGAGGAACTCCCCAACCCAGGGGTTGAACTCTTACATCTATCTGCATTGGCAGGGCTTAAAACTCAACATTCAGAAAACTAAGATCATGGCATCTGGTCCCATCACTTCATGGCAAATAGATGGAGGAACAATGGAGACAGTGAGAGACTATTTTTTTAGTCTCTGAAATCACTGTAGATGGTGACTGCAGCCATGAAATTAAAAGACACTTACTCCTTGGAAGAAAAGTTATGGCCAACCTAGACAGCATATTAAAAAACAGACATTACTTTGCCAACAAAAGTCCATTTAGTCAAAGATATAGTTTTTCCAGTAGTCATGTATGGATGTGAGAGTTGGACTATAAAGAAAGCTGAGCACCAAAGAATTGATGCTTTTGAACTGTGGTGTTGGAGAAGTCTCTTGACAGTCCCTTGGATTGGAAAGAGATCCAACCAGTCCATCCTAAAGGAAATCAGTCCTGAATATTCATTGGAAGGATTGATGTTGAAGCTGAAAATCCAATATTTTGGCCACCTGATGCGAAGAACTAACTGACTTGAAAAGACCCTGATGCTGGGAAAGATTGGAAGGAGGAGGAGAAGATGAGGATGGATGATGAGATGGTTGAATGGCATCTCCAACTCAATGGACATAAGTTCAAGTAAACTCCAGGAGCAGGTGATGGACAGGGAGGCCTGGCATGCTTCTGTCCATGGGGTTGCAAGAGTCAGACATGACTGAGTGACTGAACTGAACTGATTATACTAATAAACCAAAAACAGAGCATACAATTGAATTAATTTCATGTGTGATGTGTAACCTCTCATAAAACTTAAATGTGAATGATTGTTGAAATTTTGGAGTATGATGTGAACTGTTGTTTAGTTACTCAGTCATGTCTGACTCTTTGCGACCTCATAGACTGTGGCCCACCAAGCTCCTCTGTCCTTGGGATTTCCCAGGCAGGAATACTGGAGAGGGTTGCCATTTCCTACTCCAGGGGATCTTCTTGACCCAGTGTTCAAACCGTGTCTCTTGCACTGCAGGTGGATTCTTTACCATTGAGTCACTGGGTCAATTTCATAATGAATCAATGAGGTAAATAAAGTATGTTTGAATGGCTCCATTTTACAGGGAAGAGGACAACTGCAGCTGTTTCACTATTAGAATACTTGAACATTTGTCTTAGTAGTGTCTATGTCATTGAAACACACATCTTTAGTTTCTGCAATGTCATTTAGATGCAATTGCAATTGCATTTGTGTTGCACCATATCCCAAGATGTTTAAGTTTTAGAGAACATGTTTTTTAAATTGCTTTATCTAAAAAATAAATTTATTTTACATAAAAAGTGAGAGCAGAGGCACCTACTGAACAACCATTGAGACAGCTTGCAGTTTGGATTAGCTTCAGTCTCAAGAGAATAGAAAGGATGCTAATGATTCAGCCTGTGGACATTTGAGATTCACATCTACACAAGGAGTTATTAATACTAACTGTGGCCCCAAAGAAAAAGAAGCAAACATAATTAAGCTTTACTTTCAATAATCAGTCCATTAAGATCATGAAAACTTGGTCTTTTCTAGATCTTCTGCTTACTCTGGACTTTGCTTAACTGTGAGTATGTTTAGGAAGTGGCAATAGTTTTATTTAAAAGTTTGACATTTCCTGTTACTTCATACTAAAAATCTCTTACCATCTGTGTGATTTTAGTAGTTTTCTCAAACAGCCAAATAACAATGTCCTAGTCTGTGTTTCATTTATCTTTTAAATGCTTTCTTCTCATTTTTTTTTTTTTTTTGGAGAATAGGAACTATTTATTTGGTACACATGTTCAATATTTTCATGTGTCTATGTACTGTTATGGTATTTAATGTAGGGCTTCCCGGGGAGCTCAGATGGTAAAAAATCTGTCCACAATGTCCTGGGTTCATTTCCTGGATTGGGAAGATCTCCTGGAGAAGGACATGCAATGCACTCCAGTACTTGCCTGGAAAATTCCATGGACAGAGGAGCCTGGAAGGCTACAGTCCATGGACTCGCAGAGTCAGACACAACTGAAGATTAACACTTTAAAGCTTTTATTTTAACACATGGTAACTTAAAGCCATTTTCACAGTTGCAGTAAATTAGATATTCTATGGAAAGTAGAATATTATATCTCAGAATTTTAATTTATTTGGCTATAATACAAGAAAAAGCATTTCTTCCTAATGTTATTAGCAATAGTTTTGTTAATAAAAAACTATTTTATTCTACCTTTGTTTTATAGTTCTAATAATATTATTTAAAGAATTACTTTCTATTTTTCTTGAGTTTATCATTGCATCCTGTCTGTAACAAAAGCTGGGATGTACACAGACACTTGATCTCCAGAGCTCAGGACTGCTTTTGCTACAAGCTGCTACTTCTTCCCACTGCAAATCCAGTGTGCCTGGATAAAGTTGTCTACAAATAAATACGTATTATTTTTTATTATTTTATTTTATTTGACCACATTGTGATGCTTACAGGATCTTAGTTCCCCAACAAGGGGTCCAGCCTGGAGTCCTGGGAGTAAGAATGCCACTGGACCATGGAAATTCCCAATATGTCTTATTTTAAAATTAGACAGTAGGATCTATGTAGTTTTGAGTCTTTCATTATGTCAAGGTGGTGGTTGTTGATAGTATTTCTTTTTAAATTTTTATTAATGACTGCTATTTAAGTTTCTGTGTGTGTGTGGATTGATGTTTTATAAACAATTTTAATCATAAAATTATAGTTAATATTACTTTAAGCTATAAGTATATTTATATACAAGCTTCTCCATGGCTCAGTAGGTAAAGAGTCTGCCTGCAGTGCAGGAGACACATGAGATGAAGGTTCAATCCCTGAATCGGGAAGAATTCCTGGAGAAGGAAATACTGCAACCCTCACCAGTGTCCTTGCCTGAAAAATCCGAAGGACAGAGGGGCCTGGTAGACTACAGTCCATGGGGTCACCAAAGAGTTGGATTCAGCTGAGTGGCTAAACATGGAAATGCATATTTTTATACTTATAAATTTGCATAGCTATGAATTTATAAATAACAAATAGTTCATATAGCATGCAATCAATTCTATATGTACCTGTATACAATATTCTGTAGCAACAAGAACAAAATAAAAATGAAATGCAATGCTGACACATAATATTTAACAATTTCAGTTGTAAATATTGTAAAAACATAATCATATTTAGGAAGCAAAGCTTCATGAGAGAATATAGTGAGATAGTTCAGTTTTGTTTTACAGCATAGTTATCCCATTGTTTTGAAATTGTTTTGACTGTTTTGGTACTTGGCTGGGATCACTTTTTTATTATCCTGAAAAATGCTTTTAACTTTGTGATTTCTCTCACCATTACCTTTATTATTGTGACCTTGATCATTGTTGATTGTGTTTTTTCTAATGTACATTTGGAGTTACAAGTAAAAAGTAAACCACAGTGAAGGAATTTCATATTTTTTAAACAAATATTTTTCTCTGGGGAATCTTCACTTTTCAGGATATCTTTCTGAGATTTGGAAGAATTGCATTCGAGTATGTCTTTCGGTCACAAAAATGTTTCCAGTAGTTCTTTTTCCTAAGGGAATGCTCACCATTATTACTGTTCAAAAGCAGACTCTAATTTTATCAGATAAATGATATCGGTTGATATCAGAAATCTTGAGTTTAGTGACAGAATGACTCTGTGTTCTAGCTGTAATTCTAACAGCATGAGAGAAAATCATACTTTCGTGCAATGTAGCACTTTTCTCTATCTAGAGTTTTCCATCATGGTTTCCATTGATAAAGCTGTTGCTGTAACTCTCGCTGCTTAACCTGTTGGATTCTCACCTGGTTTTCTTGTGTCCTGGCGTTGAGGCACGTCTATCAGTATCGTGCTTCAGGTCACTGCTGCATCCTCCATGTGAAGACTTATGCTAATTAAACTGGCACAGAACTTCGTTTTTCCCTCTTTCTCTGAATAATGAACGGAAACTTTATACACATATGTTTTCTTTGTTTCTTTTTATTATTATATAGAATATGCAACAGGTCAAAGGAAGAGTTATATTGGAACTCAGTCCATCTTCTCACCAATCAGAATTTTGACCCTCCTTAATCAATAGAAATTGATGAGGCTAGACAAGAAATTCTGGCAAGGCTTTATTGTGACCCTGATGCAGTGGGGTGGGGGGAGTGAAAACAATTATAGGTTCCCTTGCTTGCTCCTCAAAGCGGGACAAGCTGTTCCTTTGACGGGGTGAGAGTAGAGGTGGGTCCCAAGAGTCAGGCTGGAGGGATGACTTACATGGCTTGCCCACCCTTTTGGTGGTGTAAATGCAGGGGGCACGCAAAGTAACCTGGTTTTGCTCCCAACACCATAGTTTTGCTCCCAGATCTTTAGAAGTGGCAGTTGGGTTCTTGGTTTTATTTTTATTTTTGAGGTGGGGAGGGACAGGGTTCGTATTTTTGTGTCTTGTTGTCCACAATTGGCCCCAACTGTGAATGTGCACAGTTATCTTTGAGTCCTTCATAGTTTCTTTGTATTTTGTGGCTCAAGGAGAAATTTGTCCACATGCAAGCACTGTAGCAAAGAGTCCCAAATCTCAAGTTCCAGCCTGTTTCAATCCTAGTCCTAAGACACCAGTGACGTGATGTCTCCATTACACTAAGAATCCTCACAGGGAAAAAAAAAAATCCCATTAAAAACGACATCAATGTGCTTTTGAGTTTCCCATGGGGCACACTGGTGAAAGAATCCTCCCCAAAATGCAGGAGACACAAGACACAGGGGTTTATCCCTGGGTCTGGAAGATCCCCTGGAGGAGGAAATGCAATCTTTTCCAGTATTCTTGCTGGGATAATCCCATGGACAGAGGCGCTTGGTGGGTTACAGTCCATGAGGTCACAAACGATTGGACACCTAGTACCAAATTATAATAAACCATTCTGTATTTTACAATCTAGATATTTTAACAGGAAAAAAAAGATACTTATATTTTCCAACAAATTATTTCTTCTTTTTCCTGGATATAGTAAACTTGGATTCACAAATTCATTGATCTAAAATATAGACAAGATGAAGCTTATAATCTCAGTTTGTGAGTGATGAACCTCTGTACTAATAGAATGGAGATTTTGGTTTTGTTTAACGATACCTGAATTTTGCACCCCAGGCTTATCCATATCCTGATCTCCATAAACTTCAAGTTCCTTGAGAGCACAACTCAAACATCCCTTCTGAGATGTATAACGCCTAACCCAGTGTCTTGCATAAAATACATGCTTGTTATTTTAAGCCACCAATTCTTGGGAATGTGTTGCAGCAGCAATAAGAAACTAATACTCAACAGAGTAAAGTAACTACCAACTCTTTCTATTCACCCTCTCCTTCATTACTTTTCTTCATAGTATTCACCCTTGTTGTATGTGAAATATCAATAGATGCTTATTTGATTCATTTCTCTAATAACATGTAAACACTTTGAGAGCATGACATTTTTCTTGTTCATCTCTAATAAATATAACATTTCTTGGCAGAAAGTAGTAATATATATGTAGTAAGTGTGTGTGCATGTGTGCTAAGTCTCCTCAGTCATGTCTAGCCAGGCTCCTCTGTTCATCACAATTCTCCAGGCAAGAATACTGGAGTGGGTCGCCATGCCCTCCTTCAAGGGATCTCCCCAGCCCAGTGATCAAACCAGGATCTTTAGTGTCCCCTGCAATAAAACAAGGTTCTTTAGAGTGGTGCTCTTTGGGAAGGCTTCATGTAGTAAACAGCATATATTAAATATATGAAAATATATACAAATGGTTAATTTATTGATATTGAATCATAAATATTATTGAGTTAATATTATATCATGCCAAAAATGCAAGTGAAATTGAGTGACAGCCTACATTTTTTAAAAGCAACACATATCTGACCAATATAATTTTGGTACTTTACACTCACACCTTGCCACTTCACATGAAGTTTTTTGGGTTTTGTTATTTTAATCCTAGTAAAAACAAACAAACAAACAAAAAAAAAACAATCAAAAACCCTCAGAGATGTGAAGGTAATAGTTTTGACACTTCACAGTCACAGCCTACCTCCTTACATGAAGTTTTTGGGTTTGTTGTTTTCCTGTTGATTAAAAAATAATAATAATAAAAAAGATGGGAAGGCAAATACAAAAGTGTGATATAAAAATTTATCAAGTAAATTACACTGCTAGTTTTTGATGGGCTTTAATACTAAATAGCAAATGAAAATATGTCTCTATCACTTCCTCCTGTTTCAAATATCGTGGAAGGCACAGCCATTGTTTGTCAAAGTGGGGAATCTGAGCATGGGTGAGGCAAAAGTTTCTGATGTTTAAGATTTGTAAACAAAAGGAGTTGAATATTATGAAAGAGTGTCCAAAGTTAACTGGATATTTTAAAAAATTGGAATAGGTTAGCCACAGGTAAGGAAATCATTTCTATTACAGACTTTGTAGCCCTTGTAAGCAGAGAACTTGTATGTGTCATTGGCCAAGTCAGGTGGTTTATATAAGCCAAATATGGGTTAGAATGTCAGTTTTACCAATTAGCAGTTTCATGATCTAAGATAGTTTCCTTATTGCAATGTTGACTATGTGGAAACTGAGAAGGAAGGAATAAAATAATTTCTAGTTTCAAAAATGTGAGTCATTATAAATGTAATGTCTAGCAAACACATGGTCTGTTGCTGAAGCTAATTCCTTTTTTCATCTAATTACAGGCTAAACCTAGATGCTTCCTGTTATTATAGACACCAGATCATGGAGGAATCATTATATATATAAAATACATATAATATATATTTGTCTGAGTGATACCATCTTGTTCTGCAGTTAAAGAGCTATATAAACCTGAATGCATGGCAGACTGGAATCACACAGGTGTGAAGGAATTCCTTCTGGTAGGTTTAACTGAAAATTCTAAATTGCAGGTCCCTCTCTTTCTGCTTTTTTTCTTTATTTATTCTATCACTCTGATAGGCAACTGGGGGATGATCATATTGATCTGCCTAAATGCCCAGCTGCATACTCCAATGTACCTCTTCCTCGGCAACCTCTCTTTTTGTGATATCTGCTACTCTACTGTCTTTGCTCCTAAAATGCTAGTCAATTTCCTTTCAGAACACAAGTCCAGCACCTTTACTGGATGTGTTCTACAGAGTTTCTTTTTTGCATTGTATGTAACCACAGAAGGCGTTCTCCTGTCTATGATGGCTTATGACCGCTATGTAGCAATAGCCAAGCCCCTATTATATACAGTCATTATGACCCAACGGGTTTGTATTCAGATGGTTCTTTTATCTTACTTGGGAGGGCTCATTAACTCCCTGACACACACAATAGGTTTGTTAAAACTCGACTTCTGTGGTCCTAACATCGTGAATCATTATTTCTGTGACATTCCCCCTCTTCTGAAGCTCTCTTGTTCAGATGCTCATAACAATGAAATGCTGCTTTTGATATTCTCTGGAGTCATTGCAATGTTCACTTTTATTATCATCATGGTCTCTTATATTCACATCATGATTGCCATCCAGAGAATCAGCACAGCTGAGGGAAGGTACAAAGCCTTTTCCCCTTGTGCCTCCCATCTGACAGCTGTGACCTTATTTTATGGGTCTGTGACCTTCAGCTACATCCAGCCAAGCTCTCAGTATTCTCTGGAACAGGAGAAGGTCTCTGCTGTGTTTCATACATTGGTGATCCCCATGCTAAACCCACTGATTTATAGTCTGAGGAATAAGGATGTGAAAGATGCAGCAAAATGGTCAATATGGCAGAAGAGAACCTCCACTTGATGCAGTTTTCTCCGTGGCTTTGCCAATCTAACATTGATCTGAAAATATATTTTTTGAACATTGTGTAACAAATACAATAACAAACACAACTGTAATCAAGACTCATGCAATTTGATACATAAGTGTTGAGTTTGACAAGGAGACTAAAAATCACTCTATTTCAGCATTCATTGTTTTGCAACTTCATTCTTGAAAAACTGATATTTTTTTTCCTAACAAATTCTCATGATAAACTGTGAAAGAACTCACCATGAATTTAGAAGAAACTGTCATTGACTCAAATCAATAGAAAACTCCAACTACAGGTGTTTGCAAATGCATTGCTATTGCAGACAAAAATTGAAATGTTTCATTGGCATGGTTTTTTGTTCTAAAAATGCCATCACTCAAGTCTCACCATATCTTCAATTTTATGCTTACATTGTATATCTTATAATATCTTAGAAACATAGCTTAGAAAAATGGCTAAGAAAATGCTTATTAGTTAGAATTTGCTCATTCAACACATTTTTACTGAGTACTTTTTATCGTACCAGTTACTCTGTTTGGTCCAAACCTAAAGAGATTCAATATATGGAACTAAAGCTTGCTAGAGGATCTGGTAATGGAGGACTAAGGTAAGTGGGAAGGACTATTAACATATAAACAAATATGTGAATTTTGTTCTAGGCTAGAATTCTAAAGCAAAAGCTGTAGAAAATAGGTCTAGCAAGCTATTTTCTGCCATATATATGAAGGCCTTTAATAACAGTGTAACAAATTTTATACCCTCTCAATGGCTAATAAATGAGAATATCAATGACGTGCAAATAACATTCTTTTTTTTTCCAATCCATTCTTTTTTAATTGCTTTGTTTGTTTTTACATAAATCATGATACATTGTCTATTTCAACTCCTCCACATGTATTATATGTCTTAGACATCTTTCCATGACAGCTAATGTGCCTTACTTGTTCTTTTATTTTTTATTTTTTTAATTAATTAATTAATTAATTTATTTATTTTATTAGTTGGAGGCTAATTATGTCACAACATTTCAGTGGGTTTTGTCATACATTGATATGAATCAGTCGCAAATAACATTCTTTAAGAAATTTCCCAGGCTATCACTGTTACCAACATTTTGGAAAGTAAAAGAACAAATTAGGAAAAAGCTATTCTGAAATAGATAAGAAGAGTAATACAGAGAAGGGGACATATTCAAGAGATAGTTCATGAAAATTACCCACAAGACTTGAGAAAAGATTAAGGTTTCTTCCTCTTTCTTTTGAGAAAAAGAGGTTTGACATGACTAAGAAGAACCGAACCTGTGTCACTAGCAGATAAATTGGTTAAGAGAAAAAAACAATAGATGTAAGATCCTCATAGCATAAGAATTTCTAAAGGAAGATTTTCTGGGAAGAAAAGATCTCCTAGGATGTTCAAGAAATAACAGAAAGATCAGAACTGGAATACAGAGGGAAAGAGAGGTGAAATAGGAGATGTTTCCAGAGAGGAAAAGAGGTGCAGACCATGTCTGTATATGTACAGGCTTAGAATTTGAGTGAAGAAAAGGCACAGCGGGAGTCAGATGGAAAAGTGACATGATCCAAACTACAATTTAAGAAACTCACTCTGCCTGCACTAGTGGTTCAAGCATAGACCATAGAATGGCAAAATGGAAGGCAGAAATCCAGGCAGGAGTCTGCACAAAGATTTAACCAAGAGTTGATGGTACATTAGACCAGCGCTGTCATGGTGAAAATTGTGAGAAAACAAATAAATGATATATACTGATGAGAGACCTGGTAAGATGGTGAGGGAGGGAGGAATCAAAGGTGAATCCAAAGTATTTAACGGGCAAGCAAACAAAATACAATGGGCACATCCCCAAACGTACACTGTATATATTGTTTCAGTCACCTACAATCTTTCTAAAGTTGAACATGTGATGGGAGCAAGACAGAGACTTCAATACAAGTGAAAGAATAGTGTGTCTTAATTCTGTAATAGTAAACACGATACTTAAATTTGCTAAACACAATTTGTTTACTTATAAAGAGAGAATGAACATACCGCTGTAGAGTTTCATCCATAGATATGTAAATATATACAGAGCATATGCATATATATGCTTATTAGTTATGCAATTATAAATAAAGAAGCAGATTAGCTTTGTTAAGAAGTGAAATCCTACAAGAGAGAAAGAATATGAAAAGTTGTATAATTCAGTCAAATTCAAGGATCTCAGATTTTAAATAATATGAATCAAAATATTTGAAAAAACAGTTATGTGATATGGTATACTAAACAGAGCTTGCAGACTATTCTAAGATGAATGTTACCGAATATTAGATCTCAAAATTTGGGAAAGCATGAATGTGTCTTGCATATTGTAAAATGTTATGTACTTAATATTCATAAATGAATATATATATATAAATTTATTTTTAATTTATAAAAATATGTTTTTTTAGTTTCATCCATCTCATTAGAACTGATTCAAATGAGTTCTTTTTAATGGCTGAGTAATATTCCATTGTGTATATGCACCACAGCTTCCTTATCCATTCATCTGCTGATGGGCATCTAGGTTGCTTCCATGTCCTGGCTATTATAAACAGTGCTGCGATGAACACTGAGGTGCACATGTCTCTTTCAGATCTGGTTTCCTTGGTGTGTATGCCCAGGAGTGGGATTGCTGGATCATATGGCAATTCTATTTCCAGTTTTTTAAAGAAATCTCCACACTGTTCTCCATAGCGGCTGTACTAGTTTGCATTCCCACCAACAGTGTAAGAGGGTTCCCTTTTCTCCACACCCTCTCCAGCATTTATTGCTTGTAGACTTTTGGATAGCAGCCATTCTGACTGGCGTGTAATGGTACCTCATTGTGGTTTTGATTTACATTTCTCTGATAATGAGTGATGTTGAGTATCTTTTCATGTGTTTGTTAGCCATCCATAAGTCTTCTTTGGAGAAATGTCTATTTAGTTTTTTGGCCCATTTTTTGATTGGGTTGTTTATTTTCTGTATGCTGGACATGTTTCAAAATGAAAAACACAGGGAATGGTTTTTATGCACTGAGAGAGCACTTTTACTTCTGGATGGATAGATGTGATTAAAACAGGATTTAAACAAAAGTGAGAAGAAAAGCAAAAATAAGGTACAGATGTTATCATTTTTTTCCATTTATTTTTATTAGTTGGAGGCTAATTACTTTACAATATCATAGTGGTTTTTGTCATACATTGACATGAATCAGCCATGGATTTACATGTATTCCCCATCCCGATCCCCCCTCCCACCTCCCTCTCCACCCAATCCCTCTGGGTCTTCCCAGTGCACCAGGCCCAAGCACTTGTCTCATGCATCCAACCTGGGCTGGTGATCTTTTTCACCCTAGATAATATACATGTTTCGATGCTGTTCTTCGAAACGTCCCACCCTCGCCTTCTCCCACAGAGTTCAAAAGTATGTTCTGTACAGCTGTGTCTCTTTTTCTGTTTTGCATATAGGGTTATCAATACCATCTTTCTAAATTCCATACATATGTGTTAGTATACTGTAATGGCCTTTATCTTTCTGGCTTACTTCACTTTGTATAATGGACTCCAGTTTCATCCATCTCATTAGAACTGATTCAAATGAATTCTTTTTAACGGCTGAGTAATATTCCATGGTGTATATGTACCACAGCTTCCGTATCCATTCGTCTGCTGATGGGCATCTAGGTTGCTTCCATGTCCTGGCTATTATAAACAGTGCTGCAATGAACATTGGGGTGCACATGTCTCTTTCAGATCTGGTTTCCTCGGTGTGTATACCCAGAAGTGGGATTGCTGGGTCATATGGCAGTTCTATTTCCAGTTTTTTTAAGAAATCTCCACACTGTTCTCCATAGCGGCTGTACTAGTTTGCATTCCCACCAACAGTGTAAGAGGGTTCCCTTTTCTCCACACCCTCTCCAACATTTATTGCTTGTAGACTTTTGGATAGCAGCCATCCTGACTGGTGTGTAATAGTACCTCATTGTGGTGTTTTTTTTTTTTTTAATTTAATTTAATTTTAATTTTTTTCATTTATTTTTATTAGTTGGAGGCTAATTATTTTACAATATTGTAGTGGTTTTTTTGTCATACATTGACATGAATCAGCCATGGATTTACATGTATTCCCCATCCCGATCCCCCCTCCCACCTCCCTCTCCACCCAATCCCTCTGGGTCTTCCCAGTGCACCAGGCCTGAGCACTTGTCTCATGAACCCAACCTGGGCTGGTGATCTGTTTCACCATAGATAATATACATGTTTTGATGCTGTTCTCTCGAAACATCCCACCCTCGCCTTCTCCCACAGAGTCCAAAAGTCTGTTCTGTACAGCTGTGTCTCTTTTTCTGTTCTGCATATGGGGTTATCATTACCATATTTCTAAATTCCATATATATGTGTTAGTATACTGTAATGGCGTTTATCTTTCTGTCTTACTTCACTCTGTATAATGGGCTCCAGTTTCATCCATCTCATTGTGGTTTTGATTTGCATTTCTCTGATAATGAGTGATGTTGAGCATCTTTTCATGTGTTTGTTAGCCATCTGTATGTCTTCTTTGGAGAAATGTCTGTTTTGTTCTTTGGCCCATTTTTTGATTGGGTCTTTTATATTTCTGGAATTGAGCTGCAGGAGTTGCTTGTATATTTTTGAGATTAACCCTTTGTCTGTTGCTTTGTTTGCTATTATTTTCTCCCAATCTGAGTGCTGTCTTTTCACCTTGCTTATAGTTTCCTTTGTTGTGCAAAAGCTTTTAAGTTTCATTAGGTCCCATTTGTTTATTTTTGCTTTTATTTCCAATATTGTGGGAGGTGGGTCATAGAGGACACTGCTGTGATTTATGTCAGAGTATTTTTCCTATGTTCTCCTCTAGGAGTTTTATAGTTTCTGGTCTTACATCTAGATCTTTAATCCATTTTGAGTTTATTTTTGTGTATGGTGTTAGAAAGTGTTCTAGTTTCATTCTTTTACAAGTGGCTGACCAGTTTTTCCAACACCACTTGTTAAAGAGGTTGTCTTTTTTCCATTGTGTAGTCTTGCCTCCTTTGTCGAAGATAAGGTGTCCATAGGTTCATGGATTTATCTTTGGGCTTTCAATTCTGTTCCCTTGATCTATATTTCTGTCTTTGTGACAGTACCATACTGTCTTGATGACTCTGGCTTTGTAGTATAGTCTGAAGACAGGCAGGTTGATTCTTCCAGTTCCATTCTTCTTTCTCAAGATTACTTTGGCTATTCGAGGTTTTTTGTATTTCCATACAAACAGTGAAATTATTTGTTCTAGTTCTGTGAAAAATACCATTGGTAGCTTGGTAGGGATTGCAATGAATCTATAGATTGCTTTGGGTAGTATAGTCATTTTCACAATATTAATTCTTCCAATCCATGAACACGGTATAATTCTCCATCTGTTTGTGTCCTCTTTGATTTCTTTCATCAGTGTTTTATAGTTTTCTATGTATAGGTCTTTTGTTTCTTTAGGTAGATATACTCCTAAGTATTTTATTCTTTTTTTTTGCAATGGTGAATGGTATTGTTTCCTTAATTTCTCTGTTTTCTCATTGTTAGTGTATAGGAATGCACGGGAGTTCTCTGTGTTAATTTTATATCCTGCAACTTTACTATATTCATTGATTAGCTCTAGTAATTTTCTGGTGGAGTCTTTAGGGTTTTCTATGTAGAGGATCATGTCGTCTGCAAACAGTGAGAGTTTTACTTCTTCTTTTCCTATCTGGATTCCCTTTATTTCTTTTTCTGCTCTGATTGCTGTGGCCAACACTTCCAAAACTATGTTGAATAGTAGTGGTGAGAGTGGGCACCCTCGTCTTGTTCCTAACTTGAGGGGAAATGCTTTCAATTTTTCACCATTGAGGGTAATGTTTGCTGTGGGTTTGTCATATTATTATGTTGAGGTATGGTACTTCTATTCTCATTTCTGGAGAGTTTTTATCATAAATGGATGCTAAATTTTGTCAAAGGCTTTTTCTGCATCTATTGACATAATCATATTGCTTTTATCTTTCAATTTATTAATGTGGTGTATTACATTGATTTATTTGCAGATATTAAAGAATCCTTGCATTCCTGGGATAAAGCCCACTTGGTCATGATGTATGATCTTTTTAACATGTTGTTGGATTCTGTTTGCTAGAATTTGGTTAAGGATTTTTGCATCTATGTTCATCAGTGATATTGGCCTGTAGTTTTCTTTTTTTGTGGAATCTTTGGTTTTGGTATTAGGGTGATGGTGGCCTCATAGAATGTGTTTGGAAGTTTCCCTTCTTCTGCAATTTTCTGGAAGAGTTTGAGTAAGAGAGGTGTTAGCTCTTCTCTAAATTTTTGGTAGAATTCAGCTGTGAAGCCTTCTGGTCCTGGGCTTTTGTTTGCTGGAAGATTTCTGATTACAGTTTTGATTTCCGTGCTTGTGATGTGTCTGTTAAGATCTTCTATTTCTTCCTGGTTCAGTTTTGGAAAGTTATACTTTTTAAGAATTTGTCCACTTCTTCCATTGTCCATTTTCATAACAACCTGTGAGGTAGACACTATTGTTCTCACTTGATTGGAGGAAACAAGGATGGAAGCTGCAAAGAAATGTACCCCAGATCAAGAAGCTGTAAGTAGGGGAAAACAAGATTCTTATCTGGTCTTTCTGATTCTCAAAACAACATACTTTACCACTGGGATTGTGATTTTCAACATTTTGCAGAAGAATCTGTGAGATTATATTTTATAGGGGACTTGGAGAGAGAACAAAAAGGCTAAGGGAACACAAAAATAAAATGGATCTATAAAGAAAGCAGCCCCATATGCTGTTGTTGCTCAGTTGCTCAGTCACGTCCAACTCTTCGTGACCCCATGGACTGCAGCATGCCAGGTTTCCCTGTCCTCCACCATCTCCTGGAGCTTACTAAAACTCAGTAATTAACTAATATTTGAGGATTCAAAAAAGGTATACTGTGTGTGTGTGTGTGGATGTTCCTGTGTGTCTGTTGTATTTGCTTGATATACACTTGCCTCTAAAGTTATTAGAGTAATTCAAGTCATCATGGTCATATCAAAAGAGTTTACTAGTTAAATATTTTATTATGACATAATATAGAGCATGAGTTAAAAATCTGAAGCACAGTCAGTATTTATTAAGTTTTAGTTAATGATGATTATTATGACTAAAAGTAGTCTTTACAGTTTTTAATCCTGTGCAAAAAAATGAAATAATACTATCCACATAGGTTGCTATCATGCCATGATGATGTCAGTCATTGAAAGTATGTTTGTTAGCATTATAAATTTACTGGAATTAGGCGACACATTGCTCATTCAATTACAGTAACTGTATCCTTTAATTTTCTTCTCATCAACAATGCTCTGTTACAATTTATGCCAACTATTACAATTAGTCTGATCCTGAGGTTCCTTTATCTGTCCTCCTTCACTTTCCTGAACCTCAACCTGCTTCATACAACTCACACAAAGACCTCTATTAGAGTTATATTCTGCATTCCCTCTTTTTCAAATGCTTCTTCATCCTTCCACTAGTATTTCCCTGGTTTCTTATTTTCTAAGATTAAAAGAAAAACTCTTTAACTTTGAATTTATAGCCTTTGCATCCATTTTCTATTTCTTTTTTCAGGCTTGGTTGCCACTATACCTGAGACCTACTGCTTCTATTAAGGCCCTAATTCATCTCACATAATTCAGGGCACACAGATCCCCTCTTGCCTCTGTGTTCACTAAGTTCCTCATGATTCTAAACATTATCTTCTCCCAGGAAAGAATTTGAGTAATTTTTCAGATATCAGAAGCTTTTTTTTTTTTTTTTAATCTCAAATAAACTCATAAGGATACAGAACTCAATAGAATTTAGGTATTTATTACTGGAGATGATGAATTCAAGGTTGCATTACAAAAAAATGACATTTTTTCATGTAATGCAATTAACCATAATATGAGATACATGGAGAAAAGGAATAATGTGACCGAGTTTATTCTACTGGGACTCACACAGAATCCGAAGATGCAGAAAGTCATATTTGCCGTGTTTCTGGTCGTCTATGTTGTCTCTATGGTAGAGAACGTGCTCACCTTGGTCACCATCACCACCAGCTCATTATTGGGGTACCCCATGTACTTTTTCCTTGCTCCTCTCTCTTTTATTGATGCCTGCTATTCCTGTGTCAATACCCCTAAACTCATTATAGATTCACTCTATGAGAAACAAACAAACAAACAAACACAGCCCCTTCAATGGATGCATGACTCAAATATTTGGGGAACATTTCTTTGGAGGTGTTGATGTCATCCTGCTCACTGTGATGGCCTGTGACCGCTATGTGGCCATTTGCAAGCCCTTGTGCTATATGACCATCATGATTCAGCAGCTGTGTGGACTTCTAGTGGGAGTGGCATGGCTGGGAGTCTTTCTTCATGGAATCATTCAGATCCTCTTCATCTTCAGGTTACCCTTCTGTGGTCCTAATGTCATAGACCACTTTATGTGTGACCTGAACCCTTTGCTCGATCTTACCTGCACTGATGCCCACACTCTAGGGCTCTTTGTTGCTGCCAACAGTGGGTTCATCTGTCTGTTAAACTTCCTCCTCTTGATGGGCTTTTATGTAGTCATTCTGCACTCCCTAAGGACCTACAGCTTGGAGGCGAGGCAAAAGCCCTCCACCTGCATCTCCCACATCAGAGCAGTCATCTTTTTCTTTGTGCCCTGCATATTTGTGTACTTGAGACCTGCAGCTACTTTACCTATTGATAAAGCAGTGGCTGTATTCTACACTATGATAACTCCCATGTTAAATCCCTTAGTCTATACCTTGAGAAATGACCAGATGAAGAATGCCATTTGGAAATTGTTTAGTAGGAATGCTATTTCAGGTGTAGTATAAATGTGCCTGGACACCAAAGTCAATTGAAGAGAGGCGAACTTCAAAAAGATATTTTTGACCAAAGAAAGAAACTAGTATAAATCATAAATTATACAAAAGGGGGAATAATAAATAGGTGTAGAGATGGGACAAAAAAATAAGCATTTGTAAATTTGGAAAACTACTAAATTTTTATGTTTTTATCTAACTTCATTAATGTTTATGAACTCAAAGTTATTTTTCTAATAAAACAAAAGTAACAAGACATGCTGATATTTATTAATAATTTCAATTACAATCCAAAGTGTAGACATAGCTATTATTGCCCTATTACAAGTGAGCCAATAAACGGCAAGGAGTATGTTTCAAAGCAAAAATACTGAGGAACCAGTAACCAGAACCTACCTGAACTGTCAGACCATGTTCTTAAATGCTGTGAGGTACGACCAGGCCATAATGATCAACAAGCAACATAGCTATATTTGTTAACATTTATAGAAACAGTTCTGCTGAAATATATATTGATATAGATATATATTATACCTTAGTATATATACTATCATAATGTGTATATATTTAGTTGTTGTTATATATGAATAAATGCTAATGATTTTAATTAATAATGCTGACTACTTTTTATGAGTCAGAGCTGATGATTTTATGTCAAGTAGTGTGTTATTGTGGTGTGTAACTATCCTAGGAATATAAAAGCAATGGACCATTTAATATCTAAGTAATAAATGATATACTATATTTCAAAATTTCCTATTGCATTCAGAATCACTTCGAATCACTGATTCCTTATCCTGATAAGGAATCAGAAGGAGGGATGATTCAAATAAAATACTATTTAATGTCAGATGGGAATTTCAATTTATTAAGTATATAAATAGTCATACTGCATAAAGTATTGCCTATTTGCAAACACTTTTTTACAATTATCCCAATGGCTGGTTCATAATAAATGCTGAATAAATAATATAAGTTAAAGAGAGATGAATAACATTAATAAAATGAAGATAAATAAGGTTGTGAAAGAGATTAGGAAACTTTTTCTACTTTTACGTGTTTCAGAGTCTGGGATGAATTCTAGTCTTATCTCCTTGGAAATCACAATTTTTATTTATTCCCACTTGAACTATGAAAAGAAAGAAACTAAAGCTGTTTCTGTTATCAAATGAGCAAATTATGTACCTTTTATTCTTTGTGCTATTACCAAGATTTCATTATTTGTTACTGTGGGCTTTTTCTGTTATTTGTTAATATCAGTTTGCTTTTGGGTAGCATTATATTAAGAAAAGTTTTTTTTTTTTTTAATAAGTAGCTTCAGTTACATACAAAGTAATTTCACTATAAATGTATTCCATTTATCACTTTCATCCTCCATTCACTGAACAACAAATAGTTTTGGGTCCAAGGAATGAATAAAGCACATTAATATTTGCTTGGGTTTCAGTGATAAGTGGAGAAGGAACTGGCAACCTCCTCCAGTGCTCTTGCCTGGCAAATACCACAGATGGAGGAGCCTGGTAGGCTGCTGTCTATGGGGTTGCGAAGAGTCGGACACGACTGAACGATTTCACTTTCATTTTTCACTTTTACTTTTCACTTTCATGCATTGGAAAAGGAAATGGCAACCCACTCCAGGATTCTTGCCTGGAGAATCCCAGGGATGGGGGAGCCTGGTGGGCTGCTATCTATGGGGTTGCACAGAGTCGGACACTACTGAAGCAACTTAGCAGCAGCAGCAGCAGTGATAAAGAGAAATTCAAGAGATGCCTTCACAAAATTCAGGACCACTGAGAGACCCCCAAAAGTATAGGTGATTACAATGCAATTTTACAAAAAAAAAAAGACAGTGGAAGTACAGGATGCTATGAGAGCATGCTTGATGGATATACAACAAAGACTTTGGAATCAAAAAGTTTACAGAGTGAAGAAAATCTCAAAACTGAAACTCAAAGTATGAGAAAATGTTACCAGAGTAAATAGGCACCAACTGAAGTAAGGGTGTTCTTGGAGATGGACTATATAACAAAGGCTAGAAGGTGAATATAAGAATGCAGGAATCCTAATAATTTTGATAGAGTTGTGGTTGTGACATCAACTATTCATTTAAAATTATTTATTGTATTCCCACTATATGCCAGGAAACACACTGGGAATTTAGCTTATAAAGGGAAAATAGCAAGAGACAGAAATAGGGAAGTTAAAGAAGGGTCTCATAATTGTGTCAAGGCTTGATGCTATATGTACTATGTGGAAATGACTGAATGGTCTTTTAAGTTAGCGAATGATGCAGTTAAAGTTGAGATTTAGGTGATGACTCAAGATACAGTACAGAAAATAAATTGAAGGGAGCAAGACAGGCAGCAGTAGAGCAGTTAGAAGGTTACCGTAATTATCTGGGTATGAAATGGTAGAGGCCTGAGCTGTCTCAAAACACTCTCTGACATAAATCACAGCAGGATCCTCTATGACCCGTCTCCCAGAATATTGGAAATAAAAGCAAAAATAAACAAATGGGACCTAATTAAACTTAAAAACTTTTGCACAACCAAGGAAACTATAAGCAAGGTGAAAAGACAGCCCTCAGATTGGGAGAAAATAATAGCAAATGAAGAAACAGACAAAGGATTAATCTCAAAAATATACAAGCAACTCCTACAGCTCAATTCCAGAAAAATAAATGACCCAATCAAAAAATGGGCCAAAGAACTAAACAGACATTTCTCCAAAGAAGACATACAGATGGCTAACAAACAAATGAAAAGATGCTCAGCATCACTCATTATCAGAGAAATATAAATCAAAACCACAATGAGGTACCATTACACACCAGTCAGGATAGCTGCTATCCAAAAGTCTACAAGCAATAAATGCTGGAGAGGGTGTGGAGAAAAGGGAACCCTGTTAAACTGTTGGTGGGAATGCAAACTAGTACAGCCGCTATGGAGAACAGTGTGGAGATTTCTTAAAAAAACTGGAAATAGAACTGCCATATGACCTAGCAATCCCACTTCTGGGCATACACACTGAGAAAACCAGATCTGAAAGAGACACGTGCACCCCAATGTTCATCGCAGCACTGTTTATAATAGCCAGGACATGGAAGCAACCTAGATGCCCATCAGCAGATGAATGGATACGGAAGCTGTGGTACATATACACCATGGAATGTTACTCAGCCGTTAAAAAGAATTCATTTGAATCAGTTCTAATGAGATGGATGAAACTGGAGTCCATTATACAAAGTGAAGTAAGCCAGAAAGATAACCACCAATACAGTATACTAACGCATATATATGGAATTTAGAAAGATGGTAACGATAACCTTATATGCAAAACAGAAAAAGAGACAGATGTACAGAACAGACTTTTGGACTCTGTGGGAGGTGAGGGTGGGAGGTTTCAAGAGAACAGCATCGAAACATGTATATTATCTAGGGTGAAACAGATCACCAGCCCAGGTTGGATGCATGAGACAAGTGCTTGGGGCTGGTGCACTGGGAAGACCCAAAGGGATTGGGTGGACAGGGAGGTGGGAGGGGGGATCGGGATGGGGAATACATCCATGGTAAATCCATGGCTAATTGATGTCAATGTATGGCAAAAACCACTACAATATTGTAAAGTAATTAGCCTCCACCTAAAAAAAAAAAAAAAAAGGAAAAAAAAATGACTTTGCCTTCCAATGTAGGGGGTGTGGGTTCAATTCCTGGTCAGGAGCTAAGATTACACAAGCCCTGCAGCCAGGAAAAACAACAAAAAACAGAAGCAATGTTGTGATAAATTCAATGAAGACTTTAAAATACTAAAAGAAACCACATTAAAATGGAAAAATATTAAAATTGTAAACAACTAGAAATGTTTAAGAAGTAAAGTAAATATTAAACTTAGTCAAGGCAACAGATTAAAATAAATTTAGTGATAGACTGGACCGACTTGCTGTGTACTCATTGCTATGTATAATCCACTCAGTCTATCACACGTGTCTACGTGTGTAATCCACACAGTCTATCACACGTGTCTACGTGTGTAATCCACTCAGTCTATCACATGTGTATAGTCCACTCAGTCTATCACATGTGTCTACGTGTATAGTCCACTCAGTCTATCACATGTGTCTGTGTGTATAATCCACTCAGTCTATCACATGTGTCTGTGTGTATAATCCACTCCGTCTATCACGTGTGTCTGTGTGTATAATGCACTCCGTCTATCACGTGTGTCTGTGTGTATAATGCACTCCGTCTATCACGTGTGTCTGTGTGTATAATGCACTCCGTCTATCACGTGTGTCTGTGTGTATAGTCCACTCAGTCTATCACGTGTGTCTGTGTGTATAGTCCAATCAGTCTATCACGTGTGTCTGTGTGTATAGTCCACTCAGTCTATCACGTGTGTCTACGTGTATAGTCCACTCAGTCTATCACGTGTGTCTCTGTGTATAATCCACTCAGTCTATCACGTGTGTCTGTGTGTATAATCCACTCAGTCTATCACGTGTGTCTGTGTGTATAGTCCACTCCGTCTATCACGTGTGTCTGTGTGTATATCCACTCCGTCTATCACTGTGTGTATAGTCCAGTCTATCACATGTGTCTGTGTGTATAGTCCACTCAGTCTATCACATGTGTCTGTGTGTATAGTCCACTCAGTCTATCACATGTGTCTGTGTGTATAATCCACTCAGTCTATCACATGTGTCTGTGTGTATATCCACTCAGTCTATCACATGTGTCTGTGTGTATAGTCCACTCAGTCTATCACATGTGTCTGTGTGTATAGTCCACTCAGTCTATCACATGTGTCTGTGTGTATAGTCCACTCAGTCTATCACGTGTGTCTGTGTGTATAGTCCACTCAGTCTATCACGTGTGTCTGTGTGTATAGTCCACTCAGTCTATCACGTGTGTCTGTGTGTATAAGTCCACTCAGTCTATCACGTGTGTCTCCAGTCTATCACATGTGTCTGTGTGTATAGTCCACTCCGTCTATCACTGTGTGTATAGTCCACTCAGTCTATCACATGTGTCTGTGTATAGTCCACTCAGTCTATCACATGTGTCTGTGTGTAATCCACTCAGTCTATCACATGTGTCTGTGTGTATAATCCACTCAGTCTATCACATGTGTCTGTGTGTATAATCCACTCAGTCTATCACGTGTGTCTGTGTGTATAATCCACTCCGTCTATCACGTGTGTCTGTGTGTATAATGCACTCCGTCTATCACGTGTGTCTGTGTGTATAATCCACTCAGTCTATCATGTGTCTGTGTGTATAATCCAGTCTATCACGTGTGTCTGTGTGTATAGTCCACTCAGTCTATCACGTGTGTCTGTGTGTATAGTCCACTCAGTCTATCACGTGTGTCTGTGTGTATAGTCCACTCAGTCTATCACGTGTGTCTGTGTGTATAGTCCACTCAGTCTATCACGTGTGTCTGCGTGTATAGTCCACTCAGTCTATCACGTGTGTCTACGTGTATCAGTCCACTCAGTCTATCACGTGTGTCTGTGTGTATAATCCACTCAGTCTATCACGTGTGTCTGTGTGTATAATCCACTCAGTCTATCACGTGTGTCTGTGTGTATAATCCACTCAGTCTATTACATGAGTCTGTGTGTATAATCCACTCAGTCTATCACGTGTCTGTGTGTATAATCCACTCAATCTATCACACGTGTCTACATGTGTAATCCATCAGTCTGTCACGTGTGTCTACGTGTGTAATGCAGTGTGTCTTGTGCATATATTTGTATGTGTGCTTTGTTGTAGTTCAGTCACTACGTTATATCCGACTCTTTACAACCGCAGGTACTGCAGCACACCAGGCTTCCCTGTCCTTCTCTATCTCCCAGAGTTTATTCAAATTCGTGTTCTTTGAGTCTGTAATGCCTCTGTTATCTGATGCTGTGATCTCATCCTGTTATCCTCTTCTCCTCCTGCTTTCAATCTTTCCCAGCGTCAGGGTCTTTTCAATGAGTCAGTTCTTCTCATCAAGTGGCCAAACATTGGAGCTTCAACTTCAGCATCAGGCATTCCAATGAATATTCAGGACTGACTTCCTTTAAGATTGACTGGTTTGATCTCTCTGCTGTCCAAGAGATTCTCAAGAATCTTCAGGTTTTATTATGAAAGACATTCTGAAATGTTTAGACAACATTACTCAAGGCAATATTGATTAGAAGAGTATTTTATCACTAGACATTTTGTTGAAGATGTGACAGCATATTGAGTAAATTAGGTAAACTGTTTTTCTACTTCTGCAATAGGGAACATTAATATCAATATGTCCTTGATAGAAATTGAATATAACCTTCAGCTAAAAAGTTATTCACTCTTGTGAAATAACTCAAATTAATATTCATGGCATCTGAAGATTTATTTACTTTTTATTATTCTCAATTTCTTATATTATTATTTTCAGATGCATTTAAGAAACAGGTTGAATGAGTATTATGAATTCCATTTAATTCAGATAAAGCATTGCACTGCAGACAAATGATTATGCATTGGAAGGTGGCAATCCCATGATCATGTGTACGTATTAGGGCTCTATTGCACTAGTGGTAAAAAAAAAAAAAAAAAAACCCACCTGCCAAAGCAGGAGACAGACACTGGTTCAGTCCCTGGGTCAGGAAGATACCCTGAAGAAGGAAATAGCAATCCATTCTAGTGTTCTTGCCTGGAGAATTCCGTGGACAGAGGCCCTGGTGACTACAGTCCATGGGATCACAAGGAGTGGGACAGGACTAAAGTGACTTATCACGCATGTAGCATTCATGCCATTTTCTTTCTTCTTTTCTCCTTTGCAGATACTTTCTCATCAGAGCTTTGCCCTCACCACATGAAACAATATGGCAAAATAGTGTAACCGAGTTCATACTGTTAGGATTGACTCAAGATCCCAAGAGACAGAAAATGGTATATGTAATCTTCTTCATTTTCTATGTAGGAACGTTGATGGGCAATTTGCTTATTATTATGACCATAAAATTCAGCCGGACACTTGGGAGTCCCATGTACTTCTTCCTGTTCTATTTGTCTTTGGTTGATACATGCTTTTCAACTTCAATAGCCCTGAGATTAATCATGGATGTCCTGTTTGCAAAGAAAAGCATATCTTACAATGAGTGCCTGACTCAGGTCTTTGCACTGCATTTATTTGGATGCATGGAGATCTTTGTCCTGGTCCTCATGGCCATGGATCAGTATGTGACTATTTGTAAGCCCTTGAGCTATGCAACCATCATGAGCCAGCAAGTCTGCATCATCCTGATTACTCTTGCATGGATAGGGTCTTTTACACATTCTGTGGTTCAGATTATTCTGGCCTTGAGATTGCCATTCTGCGGATCCAATTTGATTGATCACTATTGCTGTGATATGCAGCCACTGTTGAAACTTGAATGCATGTGTATTTATGTGATGAACTTACTGGTGGTGATTAATAGTGGGGCATTTTGTGCAAGCAGTTTTATAATTCTGAGGAGAAACTCTCAATTCTCTTATACTTTCATTTCTCTCAGGAAGAAGTAGAATTCCTGATATGTTTCCCACCCTATGTCATTTGCTGTATGTTTCTCAGTTATGTAGAAGTATCAAACATACTATAAAGTTGAATGTGTCTTTCAAAAACACAAATAGCAAATTCAGAACAAATAGCAATTCTCAGAAGTTCCCAGAGTAAACCCATCCTCAAGATTGTTCTGCTGAGAAATATAAGAAATATAAGAAGGAAGGTTTCAAAACAGTTTCATATGTTTTCCTTATCTCTAATCCATAATAAATTCCTCTAATCCACTTTATTTAATCATCTGCAGTGTGAACTACAACACAGGAAACATTAGGAATTGATGAAGTGGTCATGAACTTGTTTTATTCTAGCTTTGAAATGGGGAGAAGAATATAATGATTAAGAGCATTAGCTTTGGGTTCAGTCTTTATGAATCCAAATCCTTGTTCTATCACCTCATAGGCCTGTAACTTCAGGAAAGATAGATGGACTTCTAGGCCTCAGAGTTTGTCTATAAAATGGAAATTAAAATAATCTCTATGTTATTGGCTTGTCATAAGGGTTCAAGATTGTCATAAGAGTTCAAGATTGCATACATAACAAACTCTAGTATGTGCTATTGTTATCATAAATGAATTTTAAATATAATTATTAAAGTTTCTATTTTTAATTAATGGCCACCAAATATGTTTGCCAGCAACATTTTATTTTATTCAGAGAATACAAGTTACAGTTATAATGGAAGAAAAGTAAAACTGAAGATATCCATCAAGCATTGGTTTTGTGTGTATGTGTTGTTCTGATATTTTAAAATATACTGGTACATTGTCAATTTACAATGTTCTGTTAGTCTCAGGTATATAGAAAGTGAATCTGTTATGCATATGCATATATCCACTTTTTTATTTAGATTCTTTTCCCATATAGGCTATAACAGAGTATTGAGTAGTTCCCTGTGTATACAACAGGTCCTTTTTAGCTATCTAGTTTATAAATGGTAGTGTGTACATGTCAATCCCAAGCTCCCAAATTATCCCTGCCCCTCCTTATTCCCTGGTAAACATAAATTTATTTTCTACATCTATGGCTCTATTTCTGGTTTACAAATAAGTTCATTTACACCCTCTTTTTAGAAATCCCACATATAAGCGATATCATACGACATTTGCCTTTGTCTGACTTTACTCAGCATGACAATCTCTAGGTCCATCCATGTTTACTCAAATAGCATTATTTTGTTCTTTTTATGACTGAGTAGGGCTTCCCTGGTGGCTCAGACAGTAAAGAATCTCTCTGCAATGCGGGAGACCTGGATTCGATCCCTGGGTTAGGAAGATCCCCTGGAGGAAGGCATGACAACCCACTCCAGTATTCTTGCCTGGAGAATACCCTGGACAGTGGAGCCTGGTGGGCCACAGTCAATGGGGTTAAAAAGAGTCGGACAGGACTGAGCAAATAAGCACAGCACAGCATGGTTGAGTGACATTCCACTTTATATTTGTACCGCAACTTCTTTATCCATTCCTTTATTGATGGGCCTTTAGATGGCTTCCATGTCCTAACTACTATAAATAGTGTTGTAATGAACATTATGGTGAATGTATCTTTTCAAATTGTTTTTTCCTAGAGTTATGCACACGTGTGGGATTGATGGGTCATATGGTAGTTCTACTTTTAGCTTACATCATGAGAAATGCTGGACTGGAGGAAGCACAACCTGGAATCAAGATTGCCGGGAGAAATATCGATAACCTCAGATATGCAGATGACACCACCCTTATGGCAGAAAGTGAAGAAGAACTAAAGAGCATCTTGATGAAAGTGAAAGAGGAGAGTGAAAAAGTTGGCTTAAAGCTCAACATTCAGAAAACTAAGATCATGACATCTGGTCCCATCACTTCATGGCAAATAGATGGGGACACAGTGGAAACAGTGGCTGACTTTATTTTCTTGTGCTTCAAAATCACTGCAGATGGTGATTGCAGCCATGAAATTGAAAGACCCTTGCTCCTTGGAAGGAAAGTTATGACCAACCTAGACCACATATTAAAAAGCAGAGCCATTACTTTGTCAACAAAGGTCCGTCTAGTCAAGGCTATGGTTTTTACAGTAGTCGTGTATGGATGTGAGAGTTGGACTATAAAGAAAGCTGAGTGCTGAAGAATTGATGCTTTTCGAACTGTGGTGTTGGAGAAGACTCTTGAGAGTCCCTTGGACAGCAAGGAGATCCAACCAGTCCATCCTAAAGGAAATCAGTCCTGAATATTCCTTGGACTGACTGATGATGAAGCTGAAACTCCCATACTTTGGCCATCTGATGTGAAGAGCTGACTCACCTGAAAAGACCCTGATGCTGGGAAAGATTGAGGGCAGGAGGAGAAGGGGACGGCAGAGGATGAGATGGTTGAATGGCATCACTGACTCAATGGACATTGGTTTGGGTGGACTCTGGGAGTTGGTGATGGACAGGGAGGCCTGGCATGCTGCGGTTCATGGGGTCACAAAGAGTTGGGCATGACTGAGCAACTGAACTGAACTGAAGGAACCTTCATACTGTTCTCCATAGCTGCTGCATAAATTTACCTTTCTGTCAACAGTGTTGGAGGGTTCCATTTTCTTCACACCCTCTCCAGCATTTAGAGATCAATGAAAAAAGAATAGAAAGCACAGAGACAAACCCATGCACCTATGTCCCCTAACTTATGACAAAGTAAGCTAGAATATATAATGGAGAAAAAAAACAGCCTCTTCAATAAGTGGTGCTGGGAGAACTGGACAGTTATATATAAAACAATGAAATTAGAACACTTCCTAACACCATACACAAAAATAAACTCAAAATAGATTAAAAACTTAAATGTAAGGCCAAACACTATAAAACTCTTAGAGGAAAACATAACCAGAAAACTCTTTGACATAAATCACAGCAAGATCTTTTTGGATCCACCTCCTAGAGTAATGAAAATAAAAACAAAAATAAATGAATGAAACCTCATTAAATTTTAAAGTTTTTGCACCACAATGGAACCCATAAACAAAATGAAAAGACAACCCTTAGAATGAGAGAAAATAATTGCAAGTTTATATATATATATATATATATATATATATATATATATATATATGTATGTATACACATATATATATATTTGGGGTATATATATTATATTTTTCATATAATTGTTAGAATTATTTATAGTTAATGAACATAAATGTACATTGTATAAGTAATTAAATGTATGAATATTATTTATATGTGTCCACATGTAAAAATATATATACATATACAACATATATATGTGTGTATGCATGTATATGGACAGGGAAATGGATAGGTAGTCCATCAAGTCCCTAAACCAATAAGTACTAATTAGTATAGTTATGCTGCCTTTCGATCATCATTGCCTTGGCCATCTCTCTCAGCACTTAAGTGCATGATCTGAGATGTCAGTTAGATTCTGGTTACATGTTCTTCAATATTTCTGTTTCGGAATGCACTCCTTTCATTTGTTTACCCACCTGTAAAATGAAGATAATATAAGTGTTTGCTTTTTGTATTGCTGTAAATATTACTGCTGAATATCACTGTTTTTTTTTTTTTTTTTTGCTTATTTTTTGTGCATTTATTTTTAATTAATTAATCTTTGCTACTTAGCAACTTTACTTCTGCGTGTGGGCTTTCTCTGGTTGTGGTAGCCTGGGACTACTCTTTGTGATAGTGTGTGGGCTTCTCACTGTGATGGCTTCTCTTGTTGAGGAGCACAGGCTGTAGGCACTTAGGCTTCAGTAATTGTGGGGTATGGGCTCCATAGTGTGGCAAGCAGCCTTAGTTGCCCTGCAGCATGTGGAATCCTCCTGGACTGGGGTCAAATATTGTCCCCTTCATTAGCAGTCACATTCTTAACCACTGGACTACCAGGGAAGCTTCATCACTATATTTTTAATTTTTTTAAATGCATTTTACTGGGATGAAATCTTATGACTACATATACAATAATCAAGCTTGTAAAACTAGGCTCGAATTTGGTTTTAATAAAGCGTCAAATACTTAAGAGTAGTCCTAGACTGTTTTTGATCTATAGCATTAGGGCCATAGAAGGGTAATCTCATGATAAAGAGGAGCTCTAGGGTTGAATGAATAAAGCCTCGCATCCATGTCGCTTCCACTAGCAGTCCACACAGTCCCTGATTCATGATGGTCGTATAGTGCAAGGGCTTCCAGATGGCCACATAGAGTCACAGGCCATCACGGTGAGCAAGGGCTTGCAGATGGCCACACAGAGGTCACAGGCCATCACAGTGAGCAAGGGCTTGCAGATGGCCACACAGAGGTCACAGGCCATCACAGTGAGCAAGGGCTTGCAGATGGCCACATAGCTGTCATAGGCCATCGCGGTGAGCAGGATGACATAAGCATCTGCAAATACATGTTCCCCAAAGATCTGAATTATGCATTCATTGAAAGGGCTGATTCTGTTTTCATAGAGTGAATATATGATCAGTTTGGGAATAGTTACATAAGAGTAGCAGTCATCAACAAAAGAGAGATGGGCCAGGAACTAGTACATAGGTTAACCTAATAAAGAGCTGGTGGTGATGGTGACCATAGTGGGCACATTTCCTACCATAGAGACAATGTGATGACCAAAAACACAACAAATATGATTTTCTGCATCTTTGGATTTTGTGAGAGTCCCAGTAGAACAGATTCTGTCATGTTGTTTCTATTATACCTGTATCTCAGGTCATGATTAGTTATACCAATGTACCTGTATCTCAGGTCATGATTAGTTATACCAATGTATGACCCTGGCTTCTACTTGGATGGATAGGAAGAAGTACTCTTGTGCTCAAGGCCATTTGTGCACTAACTTAGTTATGACCCCAGTAATTTTGCCCTTATATGAGCCTGATGGACAAAGAGGTCAGTATTTCACTGGTATTTAACAGCTATTTTTATGCCTTCATGAGGATGGAAAGATATAATTGTCTATATGGAAACTTTTTCAGAATTCACATATAAGGCCTAGAATGACAGTAATCAAGCCACAAACTTACTGAATTCTCGAATCTCTGTGAGAAAGAAACGACAACCAACTGAAGTACCCTTCCTGGGAAACCCCATGGACAGAGCGGTCTAGTGGGCTATAGTCCACAGTGTCACAAAGACTCTGACTTGAGTGAGCAAGCCAACAGCACATGATAAGAAAACTAAATTACAGAAAACATATGGCCATATCCAGGGGGAATTTGTGAAATAATTCAAATGCAATGCTGTATTTTTACACCAGATGAATCCTACAATAAGAAGCATTTACTAATCTACACAGAAAATCAGATTTCTGAGTTAAGTGATCCATTTCCTACTCTTGCTGATCTTTTAGAGACTTGGTTTGGTCTGGAAGCTCATGGTAGAAAATCACTCTCCAAAAAAGATTATTCAACCTAAATTCAAGACATAGTATAAAATTACCACAAAACAAGTTATGTGCTATTTAAATATATTAGAATGTTCATACAATCTAAATGTATGAATTTTCCAACAAAGATATCAAAGAAATTCAGTGTGGAAATAATAGATCTTTCAACAAATGCCAGATCAATATGATATCCACTTGCAAAAAAGTGAACCTCAACAATACTTCACACTATACACTAATATTGATGCAGAATAAGTCAGTGAACTAGATGCAAAATCTAAACCATAAAAATTCTAGAAGAACTATTTTCATTGTGAGGTTGTTGTTCAGTTGGTAAGTCTTGTTGGACTCTTTGCGACTCCATGGACTGCAGCGTACTAGGCTCCCATGTCCTTAGTGAGACAAACTCCAGAGATTTCCACAGTTTCATCTCTATTGAGTCAGTGATGCTACCTAGCTATCACATTTTCTGCTGTCCCCTTCTCTTTTTGCCTTCAATCTTTCCCAGGATCAGGGCTTTTTCCAATGAGTTGTATTCTCGTATCAGGTTGCCAAAGTATTAGAGCTTCCCCGTCAATCCTTCCAATGAATATTCAGGGTTGATTTCCTTTAGGATTGACTGGTTTGATCTCCTTGCTGTTCATGGGACTTTAAAGAGTCTTTTCCAGCACCACAATTTGAAGGCGATGACTCTTTGGCCTTCAGCCTACTTTATGATCCAACTCTCACATCTGAACATGACTACTTTAAAACCAAAGCTTTGACTATATGGGCTTTTGTTGGCAAAGTGATGCTTCAGTGTTTTAATACATTGACTAGATTTGTCATAGCTTTCTTTCCAAGGAGCAAGTGTCTTTTATTTTCATGGCTATGGTCACCATCCACAATGACTTTGGGACCCAGGAAAATAAAATCTGTCACTGTTTCCATTGTTTACCCATCTATTTGCCATGAAATGGTGGGACCAGATGCCATAATCATAGTTTTTTGAATGGTGAGTTTTAAGCCAGCTTTTTCACTCTCCTCTTTCACCTTCAAGAGTCTCTGTAGCTCCTCTTCACTTTCTGCCATTAGAGTTGTATCATCTGCATATCTGAGCTTATTGATTTTTTTTTCTTCCAGCAATCTTGATTCCAGTCTGTGATTTGTCCAGCCCAGATTTCTCATGATGTACATCCATATAAGTTGTACCAATATACAGATTTGACATGGTCCTTTGCTAATTTTAAACCAGCCTGTTTTTCCATGTCCAATTCTAACTGTTGATCCTTGACTTTCATACAGATTTCTCAGAAGGCAGATAAGGTAGTCTGGAGGAGGGAATGGCTAATTACTCCAATATTTTTGCTGTGAGAACCCCATGAACAGTAGGAAAAGGCAAAGAGATGTAGAGGTTGATCACTATTTATTAGATATGACATGAGAAGCATGAACCATAAAACTACCCAAAAAAATGAAAGACTTTAAAAAATTAAAGTAAATTCACAGACTAGGGGGAAAGTGTGTTTGTGTATAAAAGATCAATCTTGCATAACATTTTGTATACAAATACCTCATACTTTGTATATATGTATAGTAAATATGACAAAACACATGTGTCTGGAATACATAATAAGTAAAGTATACATATGAACCACCAGGGAAGCCAAATAGGTTATACCAAAAATAAAACATTGCTGAAAATAAATAGAGAAAAATAATCAAATATATTCACTCTGTGTGTGTGTGCATGTGTGCTCAGTGGTGTCCAACTCTTTGAGATCCTGTGGACTCTAGCCCTCCAGGCTCCTTTGTCCACTGAGCTTTCCAGGCAAGAATACTGGAGTGCATTGCCATTTCCTTCTTCAGGGGATCTTCCTGACCCAGAGATTCAACCCACCTCTCTTGTATCTCCCACATTAGCAGGTGGATTCTTTACCACTATTATATTCACTAAACTAATAGAATAAAGGAGAAGAATAGCAAGATAATTTCAATAGATGTTTACTAGCTACTGTAGTTCTATTTAGATTTATGAATTAAAAAAAAAACAACATATGTTACCAAGTGGGGAAAGGGAAATTTACTCAATCTGATAAAGAGCATCTGGAAATAAGACAAGTCTGCCCCCTCTAAATTCTCTTTTCCATTGTACTCTATATTCCAGTTGTTAAATTTTAAATAAAGCCTCAACAAAATACTCATTAATTAAATCCAACAACACATTAAAAGGATTATACACCATGATCATGTGGGTTTATCTGAGGAATGCAAGAATTCTTCACTGTATGGAAATCAATCAATGTGATATAACATATAAAGTAATTGAAGAATAAAAACCATATTGTCATCTCCAAAGATGCAGGAAAAAACCTTTGGACAAAATTCAGCAATCATTTACAATAAAAAATGTCCTGAAAGTGGCCACAGAGGGAATATACCTCAACATAATGAAGGCCATATACAAAAAACAAACAAACAAAATGCAGTAAAAGGCATTCTCAGTGGTGAAAAACTGAAAACATTTCTTCTCAGATCATTAACAAGACAAGGATGTCCACTCTCACCACTATTATTCAACAGAGTTTTGGTAGTCCTAGCCATGATAGTCAGAGAGAAAATAAATAAAAGGTATCCAAATGGGAAAAGAAGAAAACCTGGGACTGTTTGCAGATGATTTGATACTGTACATAGAAAATCTACAAGATGCCAAAAGAAAAGTATTAGAACTAATCAATACATTTGGTAAAGTTGAGGGTACAAAATTAATACACAGAAATCTCTTGCATCCCTATACAGTAACAACAAAAGTTCAGAAAGAGAAATTAAAGAAACAATCCCAGTTACTACTGCAACAAAATGAATGAAATATCTAGGAATAAAAATACCTAAGGAGGCAAAAATACTGTTTTCGGAAAAGTATAAGATACTGATA
The DNA here is from genome assembly GCF_019320065.1 of Cervus canadensis. Lineage (NCBI taxonomy): Eukaryota > Metazoa > Chordata > Mammalia > Artiodactyla > Cervidae > Cervus > Cervus canadensis. Next base: position 103,380,725 of record NC_057388.1, read on the forward strand.
AAAGCAATCAAGATTCACAAACAGATGGAGAGATATACCATGTTCTTGGATTGGAAGAATCAGTATTGAGAGGGTAACAGGCAGGAAGGCCAGGGGTCTCCAAATGGAGGAAAGAGGCTGTAAGTGCCAGACATTTTTATCTCTCTTAAGCGGCAGGAAGAAACAAACCAGCGATCTGTTTTTCCTTCTCTATACAAATTTAAAAGGAGGTTTCTCTTAACATTCTGTGTTGCCATGACACCTGGTCTCACCTAAAGCTAACTACTCTCAAACCTTGAGTTAACCAATACATTTCTTTTTCTTATGGAAATGTTGTCTTAAGCTATGTTAATGAACCCCAGACTCTATCTTCAAGTTGGTTCCGCCAAACGGCCTAACTTACTTACTCAGGTATTGTTCCACTAATCTATGTAAACGGAACTATTTGTTGGTATTCTGCCCTTCTACAAGATTCAAGTCAATCGTTTTATGGCCTGGGATGAATTATCTGGTGCCATTCTAAATTTTATGACATTCCTTTCATTTCATTAACAGACTGTGAGTGACTATATAACATACAGCTAAAGACTAGGAGGGGGGTACTCTTTTGCCCCCTTCTGATGCCTATGTCAGAAGCTTTCTCTATACTTTAATAAAACTTTATTACACAAAAGCTCTGAGCGATCCAGCCTCGTCTCTGGCCCCGGATTGAATTCGTCTCCTCCGGAGGCCAAGAATCCCGCGTCTTATCGTTCAGCAGCAACCTTTCAGTATTGTGAAAATAACTATAGTACCCAAAGGAATCTTCAGATTCAATGCAATCTCTATCAAATTACCAATGGCATTTTTCACAGAATTAGAAAAAAAAATAAATTTTCAATGTGTCTGGAATCACAAAAGACCTTGAGTAGCCAAAGCAAACTTGAGAAAGAAAAACAGAGTGAGAAGAATCATGCTCCCTGACTTCAGACTACACTACAAAGCTACAGTAATCAACACAGCATGGTACTGGCACAAGAAAGGAATATAGATAGATAGAATATGATAGAAAGCTCAGAGTTAAACCCACACACCATAGTCACTCTACGATAAAGCAGGCAAGAATATGCACAACAGAGAAAAGAGAATCTCTTCATTAAGTAGTGCTAAAACTGGGGAACTTCTTGTAAAAGAATGAAATCGGGATGCTTCTTAACACTATACACAAAAATAAACTCAAAATGGATCAAATGCCTAAATGAAAAGCTGGACTCTATAAAACTCTTTGAGGAAAACATAGGCATTACATTGTTTGACAAAAATCACAGCAAGATCTTTTTTGACCGCCACCTCCCCCCCCAGATTAATGGAAATGAAAACAAAAATAAACAAATGAAACCTAATTAAACTTCAGTTTTTGCACAACAATGGAAATCATAAATAAGATGAAAAGACAAAAACTCTCAAAATGGGAGAAAATGTTCACAAATGAAGTACCTGTCAAAGGATTAATCTACAAAATACACAAAGATCTCATGCAACTCAATATCAAAAAAGCAAACAACTCTATCAAAAAATGAGCAGAAAAACTAAACATATATTTTTCCAAAGAAGGCATACAAATGGCCAACACACACATGAGAGAATGCTCAATGGCACTAATTATTAGAGAAATGCAAATCAAAACTACAATGAGTTCTCACCTCATACTAGTCAAAATGGCTATCTCCTAAAAATCTACAAAAAAATAAGTGTTGGAGAGGATGTGGTGGGAATGTAAATTGATGCAACCACCATGGAGAACAGTGTACTGGTTGCATAAAAATCTGAAAATAGACCTACCACAGTAATTGTACTCTTGGGCCTATACCCAGAGAAAACCATAATTCTGAAAGACAGGCACTCCAATGTTCTTGCAGCACTATTTACAATACCCAGGACATGGAAGCCCATCAACAGAAGAATGAATAAAGAAGATGTGGTACATATTTACAATGGAATATTATTCAGCCATAAAAAGGAATGAGCTTGTGCCATTTTCAGAGGCATGGATGGAACTAGAAACTGTCACATAGGGTGAAGTATGTCAGAAAGAGAAACACAAATATCATATAATATTGCTTATGAGTGTAATTTAGAAAAATAATACAGATGAACTTATTTGCAAAATAAGTAGCTGAAACTGAGGTATAGGCATGGAAACAAACATACAGATACCAAGGAGGGGAAGGGATGGTGGGCTGAATTGGGAAATTCAGAAGGGCATATCTATATTAAGTGGAAAGGAAATTTAAAAGTAAATAAATAAATAAAGTGGGGATATGTGTATGCATACCCAATTCACTTTATTGTATAGCAGAAAGTAACATGATGTTGTAAAGCAACTACTCCCATTAAAAGTAAATTAAAGAAACAAAACTGATGCCATTAATTTGTGCCCTCACCACTTGGGCTCTCAGCTAGTAGATACTAGATTCTAATATGAATAAAATAGAAGTTCTCTCTCTGACATGAGTGCACAGTTTAACTATATCACAGGCCCCCATGCTGGAATTATGCCATAATTACTATTCACATAACATTCAGCCTTCTTAGAAAGCCTGGTTCAGATAGAGAAAGGGAACTCACACATTTTGGTTGCAAGTGCAGGGAATACAATTCCCCACTCAAGAATGAATGTTTTTCAAGTATGTCTCTCCAGAATACTAGCTTCTAAGACAAAGCCATTCCATCAATGGATATAATTTATTCCTGGGAGGGAAAGTAGAAGCTACAAGACAAGCTTCTTGAACCTTAGTGGAACTTCTTTAAATATCCATGCATTACATGTTAAAATGTTTTCTTTGACTGTTTACATCTACAGAGAGAGATTCATCACAGGTAGAGCGAGCCATTTGAATGTGTTTTCACCACATATACTACCTCCTGCCTATGGGTCCAGAGTCATCTATGGAAGATCATTTCTCCTCAGTGTTCCAAATAAGCCCATTCTAAATGCAAGTCCAGGGTTTTCTGTAAAAAACTTTTTGAGGCTTTGGGCTAGAAGAAAATATTTAGACTTACAAAAAGACATTTTTCAACCATTGATTTGATGTGAAATTATCTAAATATCTTTAGATGACTCCGAGAGTTGGTGATGGACTGGGTAGCCTGGTGTGCTGCAGTCCATGGGGTTGCAAAGAGTCAGACACAACTAAGTGACTGAACTGAACTATCTAAATACTGCAAGTTACTTATCTCAAGAGGAGGTCAGCTTGAAGATGGGATTATATTTGAGCACTCACAATTATCCATAAGTTCTTCTAGCAGTAAAAGGTAAGATTTTCAACAGTGCTGAAGACTATAAAAGATTGTTAGCTTTCATACAGAGTTAGCATTATGTTTCCACACTTCTCAAATATACTAATAGAGCATTTTACCTCTACCCCATTCTTCAAGAAATAGTTGGTAAATATACATAAACTAATTTGACAAATGAAAATGTTGGGACTCATAGAGATTAAGAAATTTTAAAATCCAGCTCCCTAACACCACATACCTTTCTTTCATCCTAAGATACTGCCTTTAGTAACTGAAACCAATTAGGAGAATCAAAAACATATAAATACAAAAAATATTTTCCCACACAAAAATATATAATGTGAATATTAAATGATAGAAATCATAACCTGTTTATTTGAAACCCAAACATGAAGAACTTTTCTTGAGATCAACTGTTGTGAACAGTATGGATCTCTGTGGCTTCTTTGGGGCTTCCCTGGTGGATCAGAAGGTAAAAAATCTTCCTGCAATGTGGCAGACCTGGATTCGATCCCTGGGTTGGGAAGATCCCGTGGAAGAGGCCATGGCAATCCACTCAGTCCAGTATTCTGCCTGGAGAATCCTACAGACAGGAGCCTTGTGGGCTACTGTCCACAGGGTCACAAAGTGTTGGACACAACTGAGTGAAAAGTAAAATTGAAGATGATTCTTCCTTAGTTTGTTACATGGTTAGATGTTTCCCTGTATTATTGCTCAGAATGTCAATTGTTCCCACTCCTGGGTGAATAAACAGTCATAAAAATAAGTGAAGTTCCTTTGTCTGTCCTCAGCAGTGTGGGGGATATGTTTCCTCAGTCAGTTCTCATTATAGCCAATGAGGTGGATACCGTGCTCACTTTATTTTAGACAAAAAAAGGATGTAAAGTGTCAAGAAACACATCTTAGATACAAGAAGTTGAAAGTGGGGAAAAGCAAGATTCTTATCTGGCCTTTCTGATTCACAGAACAACACATCTCAGCACTGAGATTGTCATTTTTCATATTTTGCAGAAGAGTCTGGAGGATTATGCTTTGGAAGGGAACTGGAGAGAGAAGAAATGAGGTGAAGGAAAACAGAGATAAAATGGATCTACCACAAAAGCAACACCACATGGTTACTAACATTTGAGGTTAAATATTCTGCTCTGTGTGTGTGCATTGTGTGTATGTATGGGTATTTGTGTATCTGTTGATGAATTTGCTTCCTAGATACTTGCCCCTGAAATTTTACTAAAGCACTTAGTCAATGTGGTCATATAAAATTTAGTTCACTAGTTAAGTCTTGTTTATTATGACATAATAATACAGAGCATGGGTTAAGAATGTAGAAGAAAAAGATCTAATCATGGTTAAGTCTTTATTATTTGCTTGATCTTGGGCAAGATCCTTAAGTTCTCTATGCTTCTATTTCTTAATGTGTAAAATGAGCATAAAGTGACAGTAGTAACTGTCTAAGAAGTTTGTTATAAGAATTAAACCCTCAATGTCTTCAATAACTGAAAGCACAGTAACTGCTCAGTAAGTTTCAATTATTATTATCATCATCATGATTTTCTGACATTGCTTCTCACTTGCAAAACAGTGAAATAATATCACCCATACAGGTTTCTACCACGCTGTGCATATAGCAATCTATCACTAAAATTATGTTAGCTCTTATAAAGTTGTTGGGTTTAGGCAACATGCTTCATCAAATCTATTGCAGTAGCTCCTGTATTCTTTCATTACTTTCCCATCAGCAATACCCTGGCTTCCCCAGTGGTTCAGTGGTCAAGAATCCACCTGCCATGCAGGAGATACAGGTTCAATCCCTGGGTCAGGAAAATTCACTGGAGGAGGGCATGGCAACCCACTCCAGTATTCTTGCCTGAGAATCCCATGGACAGAGGAGCCTGGCAGGCTATGGTCCATAGGGTCACAAAGAGTCAGACAACTGAGGCATCTAGGCACACAAAAAACACACAGCAATAACCTATTACACTTTATGTCAACACGTATAAAGAGTATGGTACTGGGGTTCCTTTCTCTGGTTTATATCTCCAAACAGAATCTCAGCCCACTTCATTTAGTCACATGAACATGGAAGTTATATTGGTGATTTCCACTTTTTCAGTCCCTCTTTGTTTTTATACTCATATTATCAATTACCATTTCTGATTTCCCCTTTCCTAAAAATAAAAGGAAAATTCCTTAGCTTTGCATGCATAGCCTTACACACATATTTTCTACCTCTCTTTTCAGTCTCCCACTATGTGGAAGATCTACTGTTTCACCTTACGCTCAGAGTCATCTTACATAATTAAGTGTCCACAGATCAACTCCTGCCTCTGCATCACGATCTTATGTCTATACTATAAAAATCCCATTACCCAGGAGAGACTTTGAGTAATCTTCAAGAGATCAGACCAGTTTTTCTATCTCAAAAAAATTTCATAAGCATTATGTACTTAATAGAATTTAGGCATTTACTGTTTATAACGTTGACAGACAATGAATTCAAGGTTGAGTTAATGAAATGTGACTTTTTCAAGTAACATGAATTAATCTTAACCTGAGATACATGGAGAATAGAAACAATGTGACAGAGTTTGTTCTCTTGGGGCTCTCACAGAATCCAAAGATGCAGAAAACCATATTTGTTGTGTTTTTGATTGTCTATATTGTCTCTATTGTGGGAAATGTGCTCACTATGGTCACCATCAAAGCCAGTTCATTATTGGAGTCCCCCATGTACTATTTCCTGGCTCATCTCTCGTTCATTGATGCCTGCTATTCCTGTGTCAATACCCCTAAAGTGATCATAGATTCACTCTATGAAAAGAAAACGAGTCCTTTCTATGAATGCATGATGCAGATCTTTGGGGAACATTTGTTTGCAGGTGCTGACATCATTCTGCTTACTGCGATGGCATATGACCGCTATGTGGCCATCTGTAAGCCCTTGCATTATACTACTATCATGAACTGGCAGGTTTGTGGCCTTTTAGTAGGAGTGTCATGGGTGGGAGGCTTTCTTCATGCAACCATACAGATTCTCTTCATCATCAAATTACCGTTCTGTGGCCCTAATGTCATAGACCACTTTATGTGCGATCTGAACCCTTTGCTCGATCTTGCCTGCACTGATACCCACACTCTAGGGCTCTTTGTTGCTGCCAACAGTGGTTTCATCTGTCTGCTAAACTTTCTCCTCTTGATTGGCTCCTATGCAGTCATTCTGCACTCCTTAAAAACCCAGAGTTTGGAAGCTCGACAAAAAGCTCTCTCCACCTGTGTCTCCCATATCACAGCAGTCGTATTTTTCTTTTTACCTTGCATATTTGAGTACCTGAGACCAGCAACTAGCTTACCTATTGATAAAGCAGTTGCTGTATTCTACACTATGATAACGCCCATGTTAAATCCCTTAATCTATACTTTGAGAAATGACCAGATGAAAAATGCCATTAGGAAATTGTGTAGTAGGAAAGTGATTTCAGGTGATCAATAAGATGTTTGAGAAACCCAACATTCATTCAGCTGATGCAAGGATCAAAAGGATATTATTTGTAACTTAGGCTAAGAATACCTATGAGATTAAAAAAAAATAAATAAAACCTACAAATCATACATTCTGCAAGGTGAAGAGAAGAAATGGTTTCAGGTAAAGAAAGACAAACCTAACCTGGGACTAGTGTTTGCGTATTTGGAAAGTTCTGCCAAATTGTATTCTAGTTTTACTGGCTTCATTATTGTATATGGATTCATAAGCTTTCATCACAATAGAAATATTATTATATTAATATTCAGCTGCAATCTCTATAACAATATAAAGAGGTAGACACTGCTATCATCCCCATTTTACAGGTGTGTAAGCAAATAGAAAGGACTATGTTCCAAAACAGAAATATAATGAAAAACCTGTAACTGGAATCTAACTGACCTCTCAGACCAAGTTTTTTTTTTTTTTTTTTCCAGATCATGTTATTAACTGCTGTAGTCTATGGCCAGGCAATGATGATAAAATGGTGGGATGATTATACCAGTTACCATTTATTGAGACAGGGACTGTAAGTGACTATATATCCATCTTTCTGTCTATATACACATATATGCTATTTTAATAAAAATTGGCATATATACATTAGTTATATATACAATAGTATAAATAGATAGATAGATAGATATGCACACACCATTTTATTATGCATGGTGGTAGTTTAGTCACTAAGTCATGTCTGATTCTTGCAACCCCATGAACTGTAGCCTGCCAGGCTCCTCTGTCCATGGGATTTTCCAGGCAAGAATACTGGAGTGGATTGCCGTTTCCTTCTCCAGGGTACCTCCCCACCCAGGAATGAACCAACATCTCTTGCATTGGCAGGCAGATTCTTTACCACTCAGCCACCTGAGAAGCCCATTACATATAACTAAATTCTATTTTTTTAAATTAAATATTTACAAATTTGTACACAGCATTTTTGGTGGTAATTGACAATAACACTATGGTATGAAACTACTTTAGAATGAAAAACAATAAGCCATTTAACCTCTAAAGGTAAATGACAAGTATTACATTATTTATAAATTTTCTTTGAACATTAAGTATCATTCTCCATTGTTCATATCACAAACTTAGGCTCAGAAAGCCATCAGTAAGAGTGGTGATTTCAATAAAAAGAGCATTTTAATGTCAGATATTTTCTCAGGCCATTTCTCTCACTCTTCTTGTCCTGGGACCCCTATAATGTGAATATTAGCATGCTTGATATTGTCTCAGAGGACTCTTAAACTGTCCTCATCTCTTTCCATTATTTTTTGCTTGTTTGTTTTCTGTTTGGCTGCAGTGATTACTACCTCTCTTTCTTCTGACCCACTGATTCATTCTTTTGTCTCATTCAGTCTAGTCTTTATGCTTCTAGTGTATTTTTCATTTCCTTAATTGCATTCTTTAATTCTGCTTGACTGGTCTTCATATTTTATAATTGTCTGTTAAAAATTTATTATTTCTCACTCTGTGCATTCATTTTCTTCTCAAGTTATTTATCTTTACTGTCACTACTCTGATCTCTTTTGAGGATGGGTTTCTTATTTCCACATCACTTTGTTGTTCTTCTGAGGTTTTATCTTGTGCTTTCATTGGAAACATATTCCTCCATTACCTCATCTTTGTCTAAATTTCTGTTTATATTTTTATATGTAGTAGGTCAGTGAGGATTCTCAACCTTGGAGGAGTGGTCCTCTGTAGAAGATGTCCTTTGTGTCCCAGCAGTGGACTCGAATCTCATTACCCAAGGGCTGGAAGCCAGTGGTCTCAGGACTGTTAGACTGTTACACCAGACTGCGTGAGCGTGGTCTAGAGGCTCCTGGAGGTTTCCTGGTGGGAGGAGCAGGTGCCTGATGACTGGTGGGTCAAAGTAGGACTTGGACCTCTGATGTGCAGAACTATGTCTAGAGAGCAAGTCCAGAGGTGGCTGTGGACTCATAAAGTCTTTAGACAGCTTGTCTGCTGTGTCTTATACTCACTTGTTGTTCAGCCTAGGGTGTCCCAGCAATGGAGTCTACAGGCTGTTGGGTGGGGCCAGGTCTCGGTGCTGAGACGTGATTTATGATAGGTTCCAGTTTGTTCTGCAATTACTCATGATTTTGGTGTTTTTATGAGAGGAGGTGAATTTTTGAGGATCCTTTTACTCTCATCTGGGCAGCTCTCCTCAAATAAATTTGATTGACAGAAGTATAGTATATGGAAGTCTACAAGTGCCAGATAAAAGAGATATTTAGAGATCCTGTAGAGAGAGGGTGTGAAACATCTATGACCTTTCCAGGTGCAATTATCCCAGCACCTTCATGAGTTCATCAACCCAGAAGATCATTACACAAACACTGCAGTAATCACTATTGTAGTCACAATCTCATTTGGTCCTAGACTTGGGGCTAGTCCTCCAAATCTATCAATTCTAACCCATGTCCCCTTGTAAAGTTTATTTTGAAATGAATTTAGTAAAATGAAATGAGTTTTCTTATTCTAATTTATTTTAATTTCTAGGAAATTACAAAGTTCAGTGTTTACATGTCATGCTTGAGGGAGGAGATGTGTGTGTGTGTGTGTGTGTGTGATTCCCTCATAAAATGAATTTTATCTACACCTCTATAACACTAGCATGAATACACACAAACACACACACCACTATACAAGGGTTTAAGATTATTTGGATTCCAGAGGAATGAAGGAATGAATGAATGAAGGTAGCAGCTATAAAAGAAAATAAAACAAGCTAATAGCTTTTTGGAAATGTGAAGTAAGTTAATGGAATAGGTTATATAGAAGTTAAACATGAAAAAAAAATACTTAGAAGGTTTATAGGGCTCAAAGTTGTTCAGTCACCAAGCCTAACTCTTTGTGACTGCAGCACACTGGGCTTCCCTGTCCTTTACTATCTCCCTGAGTTTGTTCAAACTCATGTCCACTGGGGCTTCCCAGGGGTCACTAGTGGTAAAGAAATTGCTTGCCAATGCAGGAGACATAAAAGACTTGGGTTCAATCCCTGGGTCTGGAAGATCCCCTGGAGAAGGGAATGGTAACCCACTTCAGTATTCTTTTTTTTAAAATTTATTTATTTATTTTTTCAGTGGGTTTTGTCATACATTGACATGAATCAGCAATAGATTTACACGTATTCCCCATCCCGATCCCCCCTCCCCCCTCCCTCTCCACCCGATTCCTCTGGGTCTTGACTGGAGAATCCCACGGACAGAGGAGCCTGGCAGGCTATAGTCCATAAGGTTGCAAAGATCTGGACACAACTGAAGTGACTTGGCATGCACACAAGCAGGCAGGTCTGTCCATTCAGTCGGTGATGTCATCCAACTGTCTCATCCTCTGTCACTCAAAGTACTTGTAGTCAAGCTGAAACTGAAAACAATGCATGATTCTTTTAATTTCCTGAGATACAATATCCATCCAATTATACCATTGCAGTTAGCATCCAAATTCAAAAGTGATTTACCTAAATGAGAAACTATGGAAACTCTAAGTGTCATTTCATTTTAAGAAATAGAATGCCTGATATGTTCCCAGTGCTTTTTGTTATCATCCCTCTATCTCACAAAAATAGTACAAAATTATGTCTGTGTATTTAAAGTGTACATATTATAAATATAAAGATTAGAGAAGTAAACAAATATTTGACATTGTTCTGCTAAGAAATACCATAAGAAAAGTTTTAAACCTCTTATATAAGTCTTCTAAGCCAGTAATAAATACCTCTAATTCACTTTATTTTTTCTTTCAAATATCTGCAACTTGGGTTAATACTCAGGAAACATTAGGAATTGATGCAGTGTTCATGAACTGCACTTACATTAGCTAGCTTCAAGATGGGTGGCAGACTATAACAACTAATAGAAGAATCTCTGGACTCAGACTGCATTAATCCAAACCCTGGCTCTACAATTTTACAGCCCTGTAGCTTCAGGAAAGATAGATGAAATCCTAGGTCTCAATGTTTTTCTGTAAAATGGGACTGAAAATAATAATAATAATAATTTTTATGTTATTCACTTGTTATGAGGGCACATCAAGACGATATATATAATGAACTTTAATTAAACAAAATCATATAATATGTGCAATCTGTTTTCTTTTTTCGTTATTTTTAATTAATTAATTAATTAATTTTACCTTACAAGATTGTATTGGTTTTGACCTAATTGACTTGAATTCTCCATGGGTGTGCCTGTGTTCCACATCCTGAACCCCTCTCCCGCCTCCCTCCACTTCCCACCCCTCTGGGTCAACCCAGTGTGTGCTATCTGTTTTCATCATAAAATGGATTTTAAAATATAAGTATAGAAATTTCTAGTTTTTAATTAATGCTCACTGTGCATGTTTGCCAAAGTATTTTATTTTATTCAGAGAATGCAATTTATCATTTTAATGGAAGGTAAAATATAACAGAAGATAGAAGTGAATTATTGTTTTAACAGGATTAAATAGAAAACTAAGTGAAAAATAATTGTTAGTCACTCAATTGTGTCTGAATTTTTGTGGCCCCCATGAATTCCTCTGTTCATGGAGTTGTCCAGGCAAGAATACTGGAGTGGGTAGCCATTCCTTTCTCCAGGGGATCTTCCTGACTTGGGGACTGAACCCAAGTGTTTTGAATGGCCATCACATTCTTTACCATCTGAACCAGCAGGGAACCCCAGATAGAAAGTCGTGCAGTCATGTCCGACTCTTTGTGACTCCATGGACTATACAGGCAATGGAATTCTCCAGTCCAGAATACTGGATTGGGTAGCCATTCCCTTCCCGAGGGGATCTTCCCAACCCAGGGATCGAATCCAGGTCTCCCACGTTGCAGGCAGATTCTTTACCAGCTGAACCACAAGAGAAGCCCAAGAATACTGGAGTGGTTAGCCTATCCCTTCTCCAGTGGATCTTTCTGACCCAGGAATTAAAGCAGTGTCACCGCATTGCAGGTAGATTCCTTACCAACTGAGCTACCAGGAAAGCTCAGATAGAGAAAGATAGAAGATTTTAGGGAACAGGCTCTAGGCTCTTTATGTTTTTTATAATTAACTTTAAATATAAGTTATATGTGGAATCTAAGAAAAACAGCAACAACAGCAAAAGGAAAGTCAGACCCATAAAAGCAGAAAGTAGAAAAGCAGTTGCCCAGGGTTGTGGGTGGGGGGTGGGTAGTGTGAGATTAGTAAAAGCACATATATTTTCAGCTATAAGAAGTATAAGGTCTGAAGATTTAAGTAAAATATGGTGAGTATAGTTTTAAACATGATGGTTGTAATGTATAAGAAATATTTGCATGCAGAATAAGAAGCAGCTTAGAAAATAACTAATTGTAAGAAAAGAAAGAAGCTTCAAGAAAGTCTGAACACAATAGCAAAATTTTTGCAGTTGGAAGAAAATAAATATCTTTATCAAAGTATATTGTGTCCTGCCCATTCTTAAGATTTAGGTGTAGTTGTGGTGAATGAAATTAAATCATAATACATGCTATAAATTTACCATAAAAATTGTAATGAAAGTTAAGGAATTTGGGGAACATAAAATGCTAACAATACTTGAGAATCCAGTTAGAAAGAACTTGTGAATGTGGAGTAGGGTACTGTTGGCCAACCCTGGGGATATTCAGTGCATGGAGCCAGGATACTGGGGAGAGGAAGCAGGGGGCTTCCAAGTGTCTTCCTTCCTTCTAAAAAAAAGTGAAGTCAAGGAACATTCTTGCTTTCCAGGCTTTCAGGCTAATACACAGTTAACTACAGAGAGAAAATTACCATTTCCATTCAAGAGCCTGACTACAATCTCTAACAAGTCACATGGCCCAACATCTCTGGGCAAGGAACTTCAATTTCCTATAATCCTAAAAGCAAAAGCAGCTACTAGAACCACATATAGGATACAAAGCCAATACATCATAAACATATCTCATTGACATAAGATCTTGGCTTCCTGGTTACCATAACACATCTGCCACAGTACACTCCCTCAGGACCATTTACACATGAAAACATTCTAAGTACTATTGGTTCATATATGAACTGGACAGGAATATGGAGACCCCACATCTAAGAAAAATTCTCTATTCTTCTCTGATACATTTATCTCCTAGTCCTGTTTTCCCTGTGACTGATCCCTTTTCAAATTATAGCATGTTTTATAGTAAAGTTTCAGTTCAGTTGCTCAGTCGTGTCTGGCTCTGCAACCCCATGGACTGCAGCATGCCAGGCTTCCCTATCCATCACTAACTCCCAGAGCTTGCTCAAACTCATGTCCATTGAGTTGGTGATGCTATAACATGTACAATAAGTTCTGTGAAGTAAAATAAAATTGCTCTGTGTATTTTCAAGTGAAGCACTCATCCAATAGGTGTTCAATAAATTCAAAATGTTTTGTGAAACTGATAACTTAGTTCAGAGAAAGAAATATTAATTTGAAATGATGATAACTTTGTACAGTATTATTCATAATAAATAACTAATGGAGAAAATCTGTGTTGACCATCGCTTAATAAAAGAGTAAATTTGTGCACATATATATATATATAGTGAAATATTTTTCATCTGTGAGAAAAAACAAAGCCTGCCATTTGTGACAACATGGGTAGACATTGAGGGCATTATGCTAAATAAAATAGGTCAGAAAGAAAAAGGAAAATGCTCCTTGCAGGACATTTTGCCCTGTCCCAAATATCCATAAGATAGCTACAGTAAGTCCCCTATGTGCAAATGAGTTCCATTCTGAGAGTACATGTTTAAGTCTAACTTTGTTCATAAGGTCAAAAAGTTAGCTGAGGTGCCCAAGTAACACAATCAGCTATATGGTACTATAGTGTAATAGGTTTGAAATACTTTTTGCACAAATAACACATAAAACACACACACCAACAACAAAAGATAGCACTTTTAAACTTACTGTGCCTTGAAAAGTACAGTAGGACAGTATGACAACCGGCGCCCAGGGGCTGGTATCTAGTGAACAGGCAAGAAGAGTCACTGTTTGGAGGAGGGAGAGGGGCTGGGAGATTGCACAGCCGAAGGATCATTAGCAATCACAGATGGAAGACAAGCTGCAACTTCAGTCATGCTTTACATAACTGGACATACAAACACATGTTCACATCTTTGAAAGGTCGCTACTTGATGGTTTGTATGTAGAGGGCTTACTGTATTTGGTCCAGGCCAAACAGTCCTCAATATTCAGTCCTGTCCAAAACCATTTGCCATGGACCAAATTATTCATGGGCATTTTTGATAGAACCAAATTTCAAGGATCTTTTAGTGTGGGCCAGATGTCTTATGTTCAATATTTGGACAGAACCAAATGTCTGGTAACCCCAATACTGGAATGTATCACTTATATGTGTTATTTGGGAAAAAAAATTAAACTCATATATGCATAAGTTAAAGAAGTGTTGTCAGTGGGTGATGTAAGAAACAGGGAGAAGTTGATAAAAGATGATAAAATTTCAGCTATAAAATGAATAAAATCTAAGGATTTAACATAAAGAATGGTAAAATTTGCTAAGAGCAAAACTTAAATGTTCTCACCAAATAAAAAGAGAGAAATATATAAGATGATGGATGTGCAATTAGTGAGACAGGAGGATATTTTCCCAATAAAATAACAAATTTTTAGAAATCTCTAGGTGATGAGATACCATAAACATAGTGCTCTCTCTGCTGTTGAAGAAGACACTAGAATACTCTAGAAGTGTCTAAACTAACCCTCTCAGTGGATGTCTCGAAATAGCTACAAGGATGAAGAGAATGGTGAGGGATAAGAAGATGGTGACTGAATTGGAATTCACATAAAACTCCACCACTCACCGCTAGTTTTGGCCTCCAATCTTTCCTTTGGATTTCCTCTAGTCTGGTACTTCATGGCAATAGGGGCCTTCAAAAGTGTGCCTTTTAAAATTAGTGTTCATTAGTTGTTGAAGGAATTCCTCTAATGAATTTTTATAATAGTGGGTTTTTAAATTAAACAAATTGCTACATAAATGGATAGAATTTAATTTACAAACATGAATGTGTTTTAAGCGACCTGTTTTTAGATGTGCATGCCACGCATCTATTTGGCAGGTGTTTTCAAAGATGTTGAGCATAGTGCTGCAGCCTGGAAAGTGAATTCCAGAAAGAGCAGACGCTGACTAGGTGACTAATGTTAGTTAAGAACATCCACTGACTAGGTGACTAATGTTAGTTAAGAACATCCACTGACTAGGTGACCAATGTTAGTTAAATATCTACTTGGTGGGCTTAGTATGTGATATTGTCATATTTTTGCCAATAAAATCTTGTAGACCCTTGAGAAAACAAAACAAATTATAATAAAAAAAATTGGTTGTTTGTTTTCTCGTGACAGAAGATTGGATTTCCTCTCTATGTCTTGAGTTTTTGTCATTGGCTGTGACACAAGACAGATTAACAGGGGGAAGAAAAAAAAATACACAAATTTTAATTCATGCCTAAGGAGGTGTCAGAAATGAGACCTAAGAAGTGGCCATAGAAGGCAGAGAGAAAGAAACAACATTATATGGGGTTATGAGCTTGCTAGATTCCATTCCCTCCCATAAACACATGGGAATTTCTGTTAAAATTTCAGTCTTTCTGAAATTTTTGTTCAGCTACTCAGTCATGTCCAACTCTTTGCAACCCTGTGGACTGCAGTATGCCAGGCTTCCCTGTCCTTGACCATCTCCCAGAGTTTGCTCAAGCTCATAGTCACTGAGTCAGTGATGCCATCCAACCATCTCATCTTCTGTCATCCCCTTCTCCTCCTGCCTTCAGTATTTCCCAGCATCATGGTCTTTCTGACATTACTTATTTTCTTGTTAATGCATGATTATTAATGACCCAAGTAAAATTCCAAGATATAAAAAAATTGCATACATAGTTGAATAAGAAGATAGTCTTTAGATTTAATTCAATAACTGTTTATTAATCTCTTAATTTGCATGGGTACATTGCTAAAAAAGAGACATATACAAAAATAAAGATATAACATATAAGCTTCTGTCTTAGTCAAACTGGAAAAACACAGTTCATAAGAAGAAACAGTAGGATGGAGTATAGAATTACTTGAAATAGAGTGAATACATAGTTGATAGCAACCAAAAGCAGGGAAGGAATTAGAAATACTGGTCTATTGATAGATCTACAACATCTTTTGAATAAGAAAATGAGTGTGAATTATATGTAAGACAAGGATATTAAAACATAAGGGTGAAGGCATTATAACTAGAGATACAGAAATAAAGTCATCTGAATGAGATTTTAGTGTATGTTTGGAGAACAGAGAGAGGTCCAAACAAACTGGGTGAAAGTATCCAGGCAAAGGGAAGTATCAGAAGAAAATGTAGGTAAGACAAAGAATGCCAGCCATGAGTTCCTGTTATGCCATATGCTCTGCTAAAACTTCACATATGTTAGCTGAAGGAGTATTACTTATTTGTGGACTGCAGATAATACTCATTTCATAGATATTTGAAGAGAGAGGATGCATATAATTAAAGCAAATTGCTAATAAGACTCAGAGACAGTAGTCACCCAGGTCTACCTGTGTGTGTGCATGCTAAGTCACTTCTGTGATGTCCAACTCTTTGCAACCCTATGGACTGAGTCTGCCAGGCTCCTCTGTCCATGGGATTCTTCAGGCAAGAATACTGGAGTGGGTTGCCATGTTCCCTTTAGGGGATCTTCCCAAAGCAGAGATTGAACCCAAGTCTCCTGCAGCTCCCCCATTGCAGGTGGATTTTTTTTTTTTTTTAATCTCTGAGCCACTGGAGAAGCCCAGGTCTACCTGACCCCAAGCCTATTAATGGAACAGTGCACTTTATATTGCTGTAATGACTTTTTATTTATTTTTTAATTGTAGGATAATTGCTTTGCAATGTTTAATTGGCTTCTGCCATACATCAACATGAATCATCCATGTTGTTGTTGTAATTGTTGTTCAGTCGGTAAGTACTTTCTCACTCTTTGTGACTTATGGAGTGCAGCATACCAGGTTTCCCTGTCCTTTACTATGTCCTGGAGTTTGCTCAAACTCATGGACACTGAGCCCATGATGCTATTCAACCATCTCATCATCTGTCGCCCCCTTCTCCTCCTACCTTCAATCTTTCCCAGCATCAGGGTCTTTTCCAATGAGTTGTCTCTTCTCATCAGGTGGTCAAAGTGGTGAAACTTCATCTTCAGCATCAGTCCTTCCAATGAATATTCAGGGTTGAATTCTTTTAGGATTGACTGGTTTGATCTTCTTGCTGTCCATGGGACTCTCAAGAGTCTCCTCCAGCAACACAGTTCAAAAGCATCAATTCTTCAGTGCTCAGTTTTCTTTATGATACAACTATTACTTCTGTACATGACTAGAGGAAAAACCATAGCTTTGACTATATGGTCCTTTGTTGGCATAGTGATGTCTCTGTTTTCTCATATGCTGTTTAAGTTTGTCTTTTAATTTCATGGCTTCAGTCATAGTCCACGTGACCTGGGAGCCCAAGAAAGTAAAATCTGTCACGCTTTCCAATTTCTTCCCATCTATTTGCCATGAAGTGATGGGACTGGATGCCACAATCTACATTTTTTGAATGTTGGGTTATGAGCCAGCTTTTTCACTCTTCTCTTTTACCCTCATAAGAGGCTCTTTGGTTCCTCTTTGCCTTCTGTCATTAGTGTGGTATCATGTGTATATCTGAGTTTATTAATATTTCTCCTGGCAAGATTAATTCCATCTTGTGATCTATCTATCTGGGCATTTCACATGATGTACTCTGTTAAATAAACAGGGTGATAATATACAGCTTTAACATACCCCTTTTCCCAACTTTGAACCAGTCTATTGTTCCATGTCTGATTCCAACTATTAGTTCTTGTCCTGAATACAGGTTTCTTATGAGACAAGTAAAGTGGTCTAGTATTCCCATCTCTTTGAGAAGTTTTAACAGCTTTTTATGCTCCACACAATCTAAGGCTTTAGCATAGTTAATGAAGCAGACATATATATATATATATGTATATATATTTAATTGGCCATTCTGTTTCTTCAAAGGTGTTCTTGCCCACACTAATAGATATCATGGTCATTTGATTTAAATTTTCCCATTCCTGTCCATTTTAGTTCACTGATTCCTAAAATGTTGATGTTCACTCTTGTCATCACCTGTTTGACCACGTTCAATTTACCTTGATTTACAGACCTAATATTCCAGTTTCTATGCAGTACTGTTCTACACAGTATCAAACTTGACTTTCACCACCAGATAGATCCATAACTGAGTGTATACATATGTACCTTCCCTCTTGAATCTCCCTCCTACCCGCCACCCATTCCCGCCCCTCTAGCTTGTCACAGAGACTGGGTTGAGTTCCCTACATTATATACCAAATTCCCACTATTTATTTCGTACATGGGAATGCTTATGTTTCAATGCTACTCTCTCAATTCATCCCACCCCCTCCTTCCTCTGCTGTGTCTACATGTCTATTTTCTATGTCTGTGTCGATACTGGTGCCCTGCAAAGAGTTTCATCAGCACCATGATTCTAGATTCCATATATGTGTGTTAATATATGATATCTGTCTTTCTCTTTTTTGACTTATTTCCCTCTGAATAACAGACTCAAGCTTCATTTGCTTCACTAGACCAAAATCTGTTCTTTTTTTTTTTTTTAATCTCTGAGCAATATTCCATTGCATACATGTACCACAAGTTTTTTTGTTTTTTGTTTTTTTATCCATTCATCTGTCAATGAACATCTAAGTTGATTCCATATCCTGGCTAATGTAAATAGTGCTGCAATGAACACTGGGGAACATGTGTCTCTTAAAATTGTGGTTTTCTCAGGATATATGCCCAGAAGTGGGGTTGCTAAGTCATATATTAGCTTTATTCTTACATTTTTAAGAAATCTCCACACTGTTCTCCACAGTGGCTTATCAATTTACATTCCCACCAGCAGTGCAAGAGGGTATTCTTTTTTCCACATTCTCTCCAGCATTCATTGCTTGTAGATTTTTTGATGATGGCCATTCTGACTGGTGTGAGGTGATATCACATTGCAATTTTGGTGTCCATTTCTCTAATAATAAGCAACGTTTTCTCCCATTCTGAGTAAGCTCAAACATGGACAAATTTGGGAAGATATTTGATTTCAAAAAGTGAGGAAGTTGGACTCTATTGCAAGGAAAATGGGGTTCCAGTCAATTTTTGGAGAAGGCTGTGATATGATCAGAGATGTGCTTCAGAAGGACATTTCTGCATACCTCAAACCCATGTGATTGCACTCAGAATTAGTGCATATTTCAATATAAATAACATTGACTAGCATCTTTGGTCCAACTTCTCCAAAAGCTTATATAGTTTTTGTGAGGCTGTCATGGCTAACGCCATGGCAGGCAGCCTAGATTAGGAGTAGGCCTGGTTTCCCAGGGTAACATAATAATCAGGCCTCCTAGAGCCAGCCAATCAACATATGCCTAGCCAGAGAAAAGGGAACCTATCAGGGGAAAGCTGAAAGCCCCAAGTTGGGCCAACAAAAATTACCTTGCAACTGTGTAACCTATCAGCTTGTGCCAACTACCCACTGTGTAACCAATCCGATTGCGCCAACTACCTGCTGCTTATTTTGACCTAATAAATACCTGAGAGAACTGGGGCTCGGGGCCTTTCATCCTCACACACCTGGTGAGGGTGGGAGGCCCTGGCTCGAGTCAGTAATAAATTCCCCTATTGCGAGTTGCATTGTTTTGAGGCGTCTTCTTTCCCGACTGGGGACTCGGACTATGGGCAGAACATTTGGGGGCTCGTCCGGGATCCCTTGACCGGGGAAGAACACTCTTTGGAACAAAGGGAAAAAAGATAGGTAATAGCACTGGTGCTCAGGCAGGTTTAGAAAAGCCCAGAGTAAAGCCGAGGCCCTGCTGTGAAGCGGGAAGGTGTCTGGCGCAGAAAAAGACCAGAGTAAAGCCGAGGCCCTGCTGTGAAGCGGGAAGGTGTCTAGCGCAGAAAAAGACCAGAGTAAAGCCGAGGCCCTGCTGTGAAGCGGGAAGGTGTCTGGCGCAGAAAAAGACCAGAGTAAATCTGGGGCCCTGCTATGAAGCAGGAAGGTGTCTGGAGTTAGGGAAAGCTTTCCATGAGGGAACGGAATGGCCGTTCCAGCTGGCGTGAGGCTGAGGCCAGCAAGCGCACTGGGAGGCAGCCAGCTCTGTGGGAAGGAGACCTCCTCTCCTAAGCCCAAATCTGGGGAACAGTGGACGCCATACGGTAAGGTGACCCTTGTTCCAGAGGATCTGTGTCATCAGCCGATGTATGTCTGTCTGTGTATTTTTCTGTGTAACTGCCGGCATTGTCTCCTGTCTCATTGTTCTCTGGTGTCATTGTCTACTTCTTCCTATAAGGCCTTGGAGCCTCATTTCTGTTTCTGGGAGTTTCAGTGAACGGGCAGACAGTTGTCGGGGAACTGACAAGTCCCGGCCAGGGCTACTCCCTGGCGGATTCTGAAGGCCTCCCAACAAGTCAGCCCCAGTAACGGGAGCCTGAGAGGGTAAAACTCCTTTCTTTTTTCTCGTATTCTAAACCGAGAATCTGGCCAAATAAAAACCCGTCTGTTTGGGTGCGGGACAGGCACTTAAGAGCCGATAGGGCGCCTGCCACTGGAAGACTCCCATGAAAGGATAAGGGGGTCACGGAATGGGCTAGAAACCCTTAGGGTGCGCGCCCCCAGTGAGAAAACTTCCGTGCAACAACTAAGGCACTCAAATAGTTCCACGAAGCATACCACAAGCCCAACCTCCTGGCCGCCACCACTCCCGATAGGATTTATTGGTGGTAATTCTCGGTGACTTTCTTCTGACTCTCGCTATGGGGCAAAGAAAATCTACCTCACTCTCTCATGACTGATCATTTCTCGGATGTCAGGGCTAGAGCGTATAATCTGTCACTACTGGTTACAAAGGGTAAATTAATAACCTTTTGCTCTGCAGAGTGGCCCACCTTCCAGGTTGGATGGCCTCCAGAAGAAACTTTTCAACCTTCTATTATTCGGGCGGTGAAAAAGAAAAAGTTATGGCTCCTGATCCCTGGGGCCACCCGAACCAAGTCCCATATGTTATGGTCTGGCAAGATCTAGTAAAAGATCCGCCCGAATGGTTAAAACCTTTTGTTCACAAACTCCCTGATTCTCCTAATGTACAGGCCCTGGTTATGGAAACTCCCACTCCCCCAGAGGGAGCCAAAAAGAATAAGGGCCCAAAACTGGTCTTGCAGGAATCCTCAGACCGGAACCTAATTGACTTGGAGACGGAAATTAGGCCCCCGCCATATGCCCCTCCTCCGTAGCAGGTGCCCCCGGAGGGGAAGAGCCCCCCCCCCCCCGAATGAATCAGAAGGGACAAGGGAATCCCGACCCCGGAGAAAAAAATAAAAGAAATAGGGGTAAGCAAGATCATGGGGACCCAGAGTTACCTTCATCTACTGTACAGGCACTCCCCGTCCGGGTGGGACCAGCTAACCCGGATGGAAAGCGAACCTATCAATACTGGCCCTTTTCCCATTTTGTTCACTCATAACCCCACCTGGGATGATTGCCAGCAGCTGTTGCAGGTGCTCTTCACCACGGAAAAATGGGAGCGAATCCTGGCAGAGGCACGGAAATGGGTCCCAGGGGTCGACGGGAGACCAACCGCCCAGCCTCATCTCGTGGACGAGGGGTTTCCTCTGTTGCGGCCTAACTGGGATTTTGAGCGAGTGGAAGGTAGGGAGCATCTCCGGGTGTACTGCTAGACTCTAATGGCTGGCCTGCGGGCCACAGCTAAAAAGCCAACAAATTTGGCAAAGGTAAATTTAGTAAGGCAAGAGCCCACTGAGAGCCCATCAGCCTTCCTAGAGAGGCTAATAGAAGCCTTTAGGCAATATACACCCACGGACCCCCAGGCTGAGGAGTCACGCGCTGCAGTTCTACTAGTGTTTGTGAATCAAGCAGCCCCAGATATTAGGAGGAAATTACAAAAGATAGAGGGGTTAGGAGAACAGACAATACAAGACTTACTGAAAGCAGCTGAAAAGGTATTTAATAATAGGGAGACCCCAGAAGAAAGGGAGGAACGACTTCGTCGGGAGGAAAGGGAACTAGCTGAAAAGATCAGGAAAGAAGATAGGGAACATAGGGCAAAGGAAAGCCGGAAGAACCAGAGAGAGCTAGCCAAGATTCTTTTTGTGGGGATGAAGGCTGGAACAGAATTGAGGGAGCCTCGAGGCCCCCAGACGGGAGAAACAGAGAGACCAAAAAGGCAGGCCCTAAAGAAAGATCAGTGTGCTTACTGCAAAGAACGGGGGCACTAGAAAAATGAGTGCCCTAAGAGGGACCCGAAGAAAAGAACAACCCAGAGAGAGAATTTCCCCTGGAACTTGAGTTCTATATGCGGGGGAAGACAGTGACTAGGGGAGTCAAGATTCAACACCCCTCCCTGAGTCCTGGGTAACCATACATGTGGAGGGGAAACCCGTTGGCTTCATGGTGAACACTGGTGCCCAACACTCTGTTTTAAATAAAAAACTGGGACCAATGTCAAAAAAAAAAAAAAAAACAGCTTGGTGCAGGGAGCCACGGGGACAAAAAGATATTGTTAGACCACGGAACAGAAAGTAAATCTGGGGACCCACCAGGTGTCCCATTCATTTTTGGTGATACCAGAATGCCCAGCCCCTCTACTTGGATGGGACTTGTTGGCTAAAGTTAATGCTCAGATCCATTTTGACCCTGGGGGAATGTCAGTCACGGATGGACTTCGACAGCCGATACATGTCTTGTCTCTAGCTTTAAGAGATGAATACAGACTTTTTGTGCCTAAGCCCTCAGAGGTTATAGCACCAGATATACAACCGTGGGTCCACAAATACCCATTGGCATGGGCAGAAACAGCAGGAATGGGACTGGCTAAACAGAGACATCCGGTTGTCATCGAACTAAAAGCTGAGGCGACTCCTGTGAGGGTGAAGCAATATCCTATGAGCCAGGAGGCTCTGCAGGGGATCACTCCCCACATTTGACGGCTCATGGATGCCGGAATTCTCAAGCGGTGCCAATCCCCTTGGAACACCCCCTTACTACTGGTGAAGAAGCCGGGGAGTATGGATTACAGACCTGTCCAGGACCTACGAGAAGTCAACAAGCGGGTGACTGACATACACCCTACTGTCCCCAACCCGTATACCCTCCTGAGCAGTCTGCTGCCTGAGTACACTTGGTACACTGTTGGACTTGAAAGATGCTTTTTTCAGCCTACCCCTGGCGGCCCAGAGCCAGGAGATATTTGCCTTTGAGTGGACTGAGGGGGAAGGCCAACCGGTAGTACAACTAACTTGGACCCACCTCCCACAAGGGTTCAAAAACTCCCCTACCTTGTTTAATGAGGCTTTGAGTGAAGACCTCTATGAATATCGGACTCGCCACCCAGAGGTCATCCTGCTGCAATATGTGGATGACCTTATGTTGGCTGAAACCACAAAGGAGGCATGCAGCCGTGCCACTGGTGACCTCTTACAGACTCTAGGCACCTTGGGACATCGTGCTAGCGCAAAGAAGGTGCAAATATCCCGGCAAGAGGTCACTTATTTGGGGTATAAGATCAGGCAGGGGCAAAGGTGGCTAACTCAGGAGGAAACAATATTGCAGATACCAGAGCCCAAGACCCCCGCCAGGTGAGAGAGTTTTTGGGGACTGTTGGATATTGTAGACTGTGGATCATGGGGTTTGCTGAGAAGGCCCGGCCCTTGTATGAGGGAAGTAAAGAGACCCCAAACTGGACTTGGACTAAGCCAATAAAACAGGCTTTCCAGACACTCAGACGGGCCCTACTAAAAGCGGCCAGCTGGGACTACACCGCCCCCATATTAGCCATGGGACTTCCACCTCCTGGTATGGGGACTCTACCGCCAGTCCCCGACTATTCCCTCCCTGAACTCGTTTGGATCAACGAGGATACCACCCTCCAGAAGGATGACAAAGATGGATGGTACTGAGATCAAAACAACAACCTGATGTTGCCTGCCATCCTGGGTTGTCACCTATTGAACACCTGCACACAACTACACACTTGGGAGAAAAAAAGACCTTGACTCTTCTCCAGACGGCCTGCCTGAGGATCCCTCGACAAAATGCAACTGTACGAGAGATAATCCAGGCTTGCAAAGCGTGCCAGCTGATGAGGACAGGGAAAAGGCAGCACACTGGAATGAAGTACCGAGGGGAAGAGCCAGGGCAACACTGGGAGATAGATTTCACTGAGGTAAGACCAGGCAAGTACGGGTATCGCTATCTGTTGGTTCTGGTAGATACCTTCTCGGGATGGGTAGAAGCCTTCCCCACTAAGGGAGAGACAGCAACATTGGTTGCTAAAAAGATCTTAGAAGAGATAGTGCCTAGGTACGGGCTGCCAGTGACTATGGGCTCTGATAACGGACCTGCCTTTGTGAGCCAGATTGTACAAGGGCTGGCCCAAGCTCTGGAGACAAAATGAAAGTTACATTGTAAATATAATCCCCAGAGCTCAGGACAGGTTTAGAGAATAAATCAGACCCTAAAAGAAACTTTGACAAAGTTGGCAATAGAGACTGGCGGGGACTGGGTGACCCTCCTTCCCTTCACGCTCTTTCGAGCGCGTAACACCCCTTATAAGCTGAATCTTACCCCTTTTGAGATTCTGTATAGAAGACCCCCTCCTGTGTGTCCTATATTCGAGGGAAAATGCCTACCACCCTAACCTGGGGACAATTTCAGCAAACACTGATACACGAGGGTCCAAGCAAGGGGACCATCTCCTCACATAATATTGGCCCGGATGATTGGGTTTGGGTAAAATGACACTAATCTAAAGCATTAGAACCTAGATGGAAAGGCCCTTATGTTGTTCTCCTTACCACTCCTACTGCTGTTCAGGTCGACGGGATCGGGCCCTGGGTTCACTGCAATCACATACGGCAAGCCACCCTGGAAGAACAAGAGAAGATGCAAGCAGAATGAGAGGCAAAACTTCACCCGTCAAATCCTTTGAAACTGAAACGACGGGAGCCCTCTTAACTCTCCTGCTGATAACAGTTTTCATCAGCCCAGGAGCAACCAGCCACAACCCCCATCAGCCAGCTAACCTGACTTGGGTGATCTACAATCCTGAGACTGGAGAAGTGCTTAATTAGAGCTCCAACGTGGCCCCAAAGGGACATGGTGGCCAGTACTGACCTTTGATTTGTACATGCTGGTGGCTGACGGTAATGGATTTGGTCTCCACCAATTGACCAAGTTCTTTGCCCACGGCTCTTT
Source organism: Cervus canadensis (assembly GCF_019320065.1). Taxonomy (NCBI): domain Eukaryota; kingdom Metazoa; phylum Chordata; class Mammalia; order Artiodactyla; family Cervidae; genus Cervus; species Cervus canadensis. The sequence goes on from NC_057388.1 coordinate 103,405,804, forward strand.
CGGTCTATTCACCCGTAACTGTGAAAAGGCCCACAGTACTACGAACAGGTGCCTGTCTATGTCTGCCCGGGGGGAAGAAGGGATCAGAACCAAAATGAAAAATGTGGGGAAATTGACTCTTTTTATTGTGCCGCTTGGGGTTGCGAAACCACGGGAACAGTCCATTTCCCACCTCCAAGAATCCTTGAGCTCCTTGGCTGAAGTAATGTTACAGAATAGGAGAGGTTTAGATTTGCTGTTTCTGCAACAAGAAAGATTATGTGCAGCACTGAGAAAAGAATGCTGTTTCTATATCGACCATTCAGGGGTGGTACAAAAATCTCTCTAAAAAGTAAGAGAGGGACTAGCCCAGTGGAAGAGAGAATGAGAAGCCCAACAAGGCTGGTTTAAATCTTGGTTTCAGCGCTCCCCCTGGTTGACCACTTTGATGTCCACCCTCCTGGGTCCACTCATAGTATTAATATTGTTACTGACCTTTGGTCCATGCATTTTAAACCGTCTGGTCTCATTTATTAGGGAGCGCCTAAATACCATCCAAATTATGGTATTGAGACAACAATATCAGTCAATTTCACAGAGTAAAGAGGAAGATTCCTCTACTTGAACAACAGACAGGGGGGAAATGTGAGGCTGTCACGGCTAACGCCATGGCAGGCAGCCTAGATTAGGGAGTAGGCCTGGTTTCCCAGGGTAACATAATAATCAGGCCTCCTAGAGCCAGCCAATCAACATATGCCTAGCCAGAGAAAAGGGAACCTATCAGGGGAAAGCTGAAAGCCCCAAGTTGGGCCAACAAAAATTACCTTGCAACTGTGTAACCTATCAGCTTGCACCAACTACCCACTGTGTAACCAATCCGATTGCGCCAACTACCTGCTGCTTATTTTGACCTAATAAATACCCGAGAGAACTGGGGCTCGGGGCCTTTCACCCTCACACACCTGGTGAGGGTGGGAGGCCCTGGCTCGAGTCAGTAATAAATTCCCCTATTTCGAGTTGCATTGTTTCAAGGAGTCTTCTTTCCCAACTGGGGACTCGGACTATGGGCAGAACAGTTTTTACATTTATTTAAATTAATAAATATCCTGTGGGCACTGAGCAGAAGTGCAATGAGTATCACCTTATTCACTTTAATTCTGAATGTACTACTTTAGACCATACCTTCCTAGTGGCTATTTTCATCTCCATGTTTCTCAGGGTATAGATGAGATGGTTCAGCAAGGGGGCAATCATGGTGCAAAGCACAGTCATTTCCTTATCCTTATGTTCACTACCTGGAGGTAGAACATAAATGTAGATATAGGGAACAAAGAACAAAGCTACAACCATTATGTAAGAACTACAGGTTGAGAGAACTTTTTTCCCTCGGCAGAGGGGTATGATATAAGATTATATAATATGATTATATAAGAAACTAATAGGACAAGAAAAACAAGGACCACCACCATCCCTGAATTTACAATCATTAAGATATTAAAAACATGAATATCTTCACACACTAGTTTCAAAAGTGGCTTCACATCACATAGGTAGAGATCTATCTGATTAGGGCCACAGAAAGGTAACTTGAGTACCATGAGAAGTAAAGCAGTAGAATGCCAAAAACTCACAACCCAGGCCAGGATGATCAACATGTTACACCTCTGTCCATGATGACCATGTAGTTCAGGGGCTTGACAATGGCGACATAGCGATCAAAAGCCATGGACACCAAGATGAATATTTCCACACCTGCCAGCAAGTGGGCAGTGAAGAGCTGGGTCATACAGTTGTTATAGGAAATATTTTTTTTTCTTGCTGCAGCCAAGTCCCTGATTAGCCTGGCGACCACCGTGGAGGTGTAGCAGACATCCCTGAGGGAGAGGTGACAGAAAATAGTACATTGGCTGCTGTATTAGATGGCCGCAGGTGACGGTGAGTGAGGTGATGAAATTCCCCATTGATACAGCCAGGTAACAGAGCAGGAACAAGAGAAATAGCAGTAGCTCTACTTGCTTATTATACCACAGTCCCATGAAAACAAAATCTGTGACATTGTTCTGAGTTCAGAATACACAACAGAAATTTACTTCATCTGAAATGATGCAGGACATAATATATCTTTAATAGCACTTTCTAAGTTTTGGAGTATTTATACATGAATAAAAATGTAGTTTACACAGGATTTATTCCAGATACAATCTTGTAAATCCTTTTAGATTAATGGTGTCATTATATTTAAAGAGATATTTAGTAAAAGCCTGTCTTTTGCCTGAAACTTCTGTAAACATTTCAAGTGTGTTAACTCATGCTTAGTTATTACTAAGAGTTATTACTCTGATACTCATTTTACATATGGATAAACCAAAAAATGGAGGATCAATTAATTCTACAGGCTTCCCTGGTGGCTCAGACGGTAAAGAATCTGCATACAATGCAGAAGACCTGGGTTCAATCCCTGGGTTTGGAAGATCCCCTGGAGGAGGACATGGCAATCCACTCCAGTATTCTTGCCTGGAGAATCCACATGGACAGAGGAGCCTGGTGGGCTATAGTCCATGGAGTTACAATGAGTCAGACATGACTGAGTGGCTAAACACAGCACAACACAGTTAATTCTACAAAATCATTAAGATAATTAAATAGGAACCTAATACATGAACCTGCATTTGATGCCATTTTCCATGCTCTAAACAGCTATGCTACCTCATCTACTGACCAAATGTACTACCAGGTCTTTCACACTTCCATAAAGAATATGGAGTTTTATGCCATCTATGCCATTAACTACCTGTAAAACTTTAGGTAAGTCCCTTCCCTTCTCTATGGTACATATGATTTTTATATAAAGTCTAAATCATAGGTGAAAATTACAGATACCCATTGGAAGCAAACATTTATTATTGAAATAGAAACAAAACAAGGTTCTTAATTATGTCAGGCACAGTCCTAACTATTTTTTAACAGTTTCAATGACTCTCCTTCTTTGCACTATAGACATACAGAAAATGAACTTGAGGCAAAATTAGTGGCTGTCTAAATATAGAAAGAGAAGTTATTATTACATAAAGTATTCTCCTTTTATTAATCATTCTAAATAATATTTTAGAGGTCACTATTGTAACACCAGAAACACTCTGGAGACTTGGTTGTTATCTGTAGACATATTGAAGAACTCAATGTGATTAAGAGATGATCTGCTTATTGAAATACATATTTTGAATAGCACCACCACTTTGATGCAATACAGCTAAGAGCAGATACTGAATATGGGGAAACCATCATCTTTTACCCATAATCAGATGTCTTCCAGTGAAAATATATTTTATTTAAAGGACTCTTAATTTCAATACATTATTTTAATGGTATAAGTAGGGAACAATATGAATCATTAGACAGATGACTCATCTAATGATTATGAAGATGAGGATTCAGGCTTCACAGGTGGCCCTAGTGGTAAAGAACCCACCTGCCAATGCAGGAGACATAAGAGACATTGGTTTGATCCCTGGGTTGGGAAAATCTCCTGGAGTAGGAAATGGCAACTCACTGTAGCACTTTTGCATGGAAAATGCCATGGACAGAGGAGCCTGGTGGGCTACAGTCCACAGCATTGCAAAGAGTCAAACATGCCTGAGCTACTGAGCATGCACATCAAGGCTCTCGTATCCTGCTGTAAGCAGTTCATTCTAAGCCTCCTTTTTCTTTCTTTCTGTTTTTTTTTAAGCCTCCTTTTTCAACTACTAAGTGGAACTAATAATGCTGAGCAGCATTAGATTGAATTTACTATGATCAAAGATTTTTGTAAAAATAAAATGCTGTTCAAACTCCCAATTACTTTCTCAACATTTACCTCAATTATTTTTCTCAATTAAATGACATGCACACACACACACACACACACACACACACACACACACATATGTTCCCCCCATACATATATATAACAATGCTTATCTGTGAGATTTTACATTTTTTTGAAGTACTATAATTCTTTAGCCCAGTTCCTTTTATTTTTCTGTGAGTGTGCTATGAAACAGAAAATAAATATGGAATAGCTCTTAAGCTCCTGTGAATCTTCCATCAAAAGTAACTTAGGAAAATATTGCTAGGGATATGTTCAATTTGATTAAAAGGTACAAAAGAACCAGAGGGAAAAGCTTCCTCATGCATTGTGCAGCAGCCAATGGGTTTGTAGTCATAATTGTAAAAATAAAGCAAATAATATTATAGTAAGCATATACATAGTTTTGAAGGTTACTTCTTTTATTTATCTCTTGGGGGTTATCAGACTAATGATGCAAGACTTCTCTAATGTTACAACACTGAAAATGTTATGGATACTTTTCCATCATTCTCCTCTCCTAGAATACTTCCTCCAAAGCTTGTCATTTTTATCACAATACATAATATATATTTAACAAATGTTTCATTCTTAATTATCCAATTTATACATTTTTTCCCCCCGGTACTGCATTATCTAGTATTAAGGTGCTGGTTAGAAATGGGAAAAGCCACAGTGATTAATCTTTTCCCTCTCCTTTTCTTTTTTGCTTTGTTTGTCCTTTCTTTCCTTGGATGAAAGAGAGAGAAGAATGACCTCAGAAAGTACAGTAACACGTTGACTAAATTCTAGTCCTTACTTTATAGCAGACAATCCCTATGGGTCTATGCAAGATTACTACAAAGGCTAATCTTATTATACACCATGTCTTACTTTTTAAAAATTGCTTATTTCCACACAACCCTCCCGGCATAGCCGAAAGAACAAATAACTTCCGCGACAAAGAGTGCAGGCGGTAACACGGAATCAGGGCACATAAATCCCGGGCAGAGGGCAGGCCCGGGGAGCCGGAAAAAGAGCTTAGGAGCCCCGCGGCACAGAGGGCGGGCCTCGGGAACTGAGACAAGTGTGCAGGAGCCGCATGGCACAGAGGGTGAACTTAGGGGGCTGAGGGAAGCCCACACAAGTCACTCCGATGCAGAGGAATCCACACAAGTGCCTACCTAGCAAGTTTCGGACAGCAGCCCAGGACAGGACAGAGGAACAGAAGCAGGAGCAATGATTCCAGGGACAGGTGGCGGCTGGCGGCACTGCAGATATGCTGAGAGGGCCATTTTGAAGTAACTGTGGAAACAGACATGCCTAACACCTTGAAGTGGTTTGCCATTTCCTTCTCCAGTGGACCACATTCTTTCAGACCTCTCCACCGTGACCTGTCCATCTTGGGTGGCCCCACGTGGCATGGTTGAAGTTCACTTTGTTAGAAAAGCCTGTGGTCCATGTGATCAGATTGGCTAGTTGTCTGTGATTTTGCTTTCAGTCTGTCTGCCTTCTGATGCCCTCTCTCAACACCCACCCTCTTATTGTGTTTCTCTTATCTTTGAAGTGAGGTATCTCTTCACAGGCACTGCTCCTGACCTTGGACAAAAGGAATGCCAAAGAATGCTCAAACTACCACACAATTGCACTCATCTCACACACTGGTAAAGTAATGCTCAAAATTCTCCAATCCAGGCTTTAGCAATATGTGAACTGTGAACTTCCAGATGTTCAAGCTGGTTTTAGAAAAGGCAGAGGAATCAGAGATTAAAATGCCAACATCCACTAGATCATTGAAAAAGCAAAAGAGTTCCACAAAAACATACATTTCTGCTTTATTGACTATGCTAAAGCCTTTGACTATGTGGATCACAATCAACTGTGGAAAATTTTGAAAAAGATGGGAATACCACACCACCTGACCTGTCTCTTGAGAAACTTGCATGCAGGTCAGGAAGCAACAGTTAGAACTGGACAAGGAACAACACACTGGTTCCAAATAGGAAAAGGAATATGTCAAGGCTATTGACAAGTATATTGTCACCCTGCTTATTTAACTTATATGCAGAGTGCATCATGAGAAATGCTGGGCTGGAAGAAGCACAAGCTGGAATCAAGATTGCCAGGAGAAATGTCAATTACCTCAGATATGCAGATGACACCACCCTTATGGCAGAAAGAGAAGAAGCACTAAAGAGCCTCTTGATGAAATTGAAAGAGGAGAGTGAAAAAGTTGGCTTAAAGCTCAAAACTCAGCAAACTAAGATCATGGCATCCACTCTCGTCACTTCATGGCAAATAGATGAGGAAACAGTGGCTGACTTTATTTTTTTGGGCTCCAACATCACTGCAGATGGTGACTGCAGCCATGAAATTAAAAGACACATACCCCTTGGAAGGAAAATTATGACCAACCTAGACAGCATATTAAAAAGCAGAGATATTACTTTGCCAACAAAGGTCCATCTAGTCAAGGCTATGGTTTTTCCAGTAGTCATGTATGGATGTGAGAGTTGGACTATAAAGAAAGCTGAGAACTGAAGAATTGGTGATTTTGAACTGTGGTGTTGGAGAAGACTCTTGAGAGTCCCTTGGACTGCAAGGAGATCTAACCAGTCCAGCGTAACAGAGGTCAGTCCTGGGTGTTCATTGGAAGGACTGATGTTGAAGCTGAAACTCCAATACTTGGGCTACCTCATGTGAAGAACTGACTCATCTGAAAAGACCCTGATGCTGGGAAAGATTAAGGGCAGGAGGAGAAGGGGAAGACAGAAGTTGAGATGGTTGGATGGCATCACCGACTCAATGGACATGGGTATGCGTGGACTCTGGGAGTTGGTGATGGACAGGGAGGCCTGGCGTGCTGCGGTTCATGGGATCCCAAAGAGTCGGACACGACTGAGCGACTGAACTGAACTGAATACAGTCTCTTTCTGAGTATGCCATATCTTCTTCTATATTGAGTTACTTATTCAGTTTGAAGATAGGATTAGTTCTGAACAGCCCCAAATATCATTAAGGTAATCTGAGTAGAGAAGGTGAGCTTAAAAAAAAAACAAAAAAAACTTAAAAAACAGTGCTGATGTTCATGAAAGATTGTTTCTTTTAAAAGTTAAAAAGACCATGACTTTTCATACATATTATCATTATGCTTCAATAATTTTCATATAGAGTATTAGCACATGTCATCCTCACCCCATTCATCAAAATATAGCTGGTAAATATCATTAACCTAATTTGACCTTGGCAAAATTTGAGGCTCACAGAGATTAAGAAATTTGTAGTATTAGGCTCTGTAACAATAGACAGTCTTTCTGAATCACGAGACACTTCATTTAATAATCAAGACTAGTATGAGAAAGAAAACAAAATTTAAATGCACTTCACAGACAAAACAGCATAAATGTATTAAATGATATTAATTATTACTTGTTTAATCCAAATGTGAACCTGAAGAACTCCCTCTGAAATTAACTGCTATGAATGATATGGATCTCCGTGGCTTTTCTGAAAGTAAAATCAGTTCAGTTCATTTCAGTCACTCAGTCGTGTCTGACTCTTTGTGACCCCATGAATCGCGACACACCAAGCCTCCCTGTCCGTCACAAACTCTCGGAGTTTACCCAAACTTATGTCCACCGAGTCGGTGATGCCATCCAGCCATCTCATCCTCTGTCGTCCCCTTCTCCGCCTGCCCTCAATCTTTCCCAGCATCAGGGTCTTTGTGACGAGTCAACTCTTCACATGATGTGGCCAAAATACTGGAGTTTCAGCTTCAGCATCAGTCCTTCCAATGAACACCCGGGACTGATCTCCTTTAGGGTGGACTGGTTGGATCTCCTTGCAGTCCAAGAGACTCTCAAGAGTCTTCTCCAACACCATAGTTCAAAAGCATCAATTTTTCAGTGCTCAGCTTTCTTTACAGTCCAACTCTCACATCCATACATGACTACTGGAAAAACCATAGCCTTGACCAGATTGACCTTTGTTGGCAAAGTAATGTCTCTGCTTTTTAGTATGCTATCTAGAATGGTCATAACTTTCCTTCCAAGGAGCAAGTGATTTTTAATTTCATGGCTGCAGTCACCATCTGCAGTGATGTTGGAGCCCAAAAAAATAAAGTCTGACACTGTTTCCACTGTCTCCCCATCTATTTCCCATGAGGTGATGGGACCAGATGCCATGATCTTAGTTTTCTGAATGTTAAGCTTTAAGCCAACTTTTTCACTCTCATCTTTCACTTTCATCGAGAGACCCTTTAGTTCCTCTTCACTTCCTGCCATAAGGGTGGTGTCATCTGCATATCTGAGGTTATTGATACTTCTCCCAGCAACCTTCATTCCAGCTTGTGCTTCATCCAGCCCAGCGTTTCTCATGATGCACTCTGCATATAAGTTAAATGAGCAGGGTGACAATATACAGTCTTGACATACTCCTTTTCCTATTTGAAACCAGTCTGTTGTTCCATGTCCTGTACTAACTGTTGCTTCCTGACCTGCATACAGGTTTCTTAAGGGGCAAGTCAGGTGGTCTGGTATTCCCATCTCTTTCAGAATTTTCCACAGTTTATTGTGATCCACAGAGTTGAATGTTTTGGTATAGTCAATAAAGCAGAAATAGATGTTTTTCTGGAACTCTCTTGCTTTTTTGATGATCCAGCGGATATTGGCAATTTGATCTCTTGTTCCTCTGCCTTTTCTAAAGCCAGCTTGAGCATCTGGAGGTTCATGCTTCACATATTGCTGAAGCCTGGCTTGGAGAATTTTGAGCATTACTTTACTAGCATGTGAGATGAGTGAAATTGTGCGGTAGTTTGAGCATTCTTTGGGATTGCCTTTCTTAGGGATTGGAATGAAAATTCACCTTTTCCAGTCCTGTGGCCACTACTGAGTTTTCCAAATTTGCTGGTATATTGAGTGCAGCACTTTCACAGCATCATCTTTCAGGATTTGAAATAACTCAACTGGAATTTCATCATGTCCACTAGCTTTGTTCGTAGTGATGCTTTCTAAGGCCCACCTGACTTCACTCTCCAGGATGTCTCACTCTAGGTGAGTGATCACACCATTGTGATTATCTGGGTGGTGAAGTTCTTTTTTGTACAGTTCTTCTGGGTGTTCTTGGCACCTCTTCTTAATGTCTTCTGCTTCTGTTAGGTCCATACCATTTCTGTCCTTTATCGAACCCATCCTTGCATGAAATGTTCCCTTGGTATCTCTAATTTTCTTGAAGAGATCTCTGGTCTTTCCCATTCTGTTGTTTTCCTCTATTTCTTTGCATTGATCTTTGAGGAAGGCTTTCTTATCTCTCCTGGCTATTCTTTGGAGCTCTGCATTCAAAAGGGGATAACTTTCCTTTTTTCCTTTGCTTTTCACTTCTCTACTTTTCACAGCTATTTGTAAGGCCTCCTCAGACAACCATTTTGCCTTTTTGCATTTCTTTTCCATGGGGATGGTCTTGATCCCTGTCTCCTGTACAATGTCACAAACCTCCAATCCATAGTTCATCAGCTCCTTCTATCAGATCTAGTCCGTTAAATCCTATTTTCACTTCTACTATATAATTGTAAGGGATTTGATTTAGCTCATACCTGAAAGGTCTAGTGGTTTACCCCACTTTCCTCAGTTTTAGTCTGAGTTTTTCAATAATGAGTTCATGATCTGAGCCACAGTCAGCCTCCAGTCTTGTTTTTGCTGACTGTATAGAGCTTTTCCATCTTTGGGTGCAGAGAATATAATCAGTCTGATTTCGGTGTTGACCATCTGGTGATGTCCATGTGTAGAGTCTTCTCTTGTGTTGTTGGAAGAGGGTGTTTGCTATGACCAGTGCATTCTCTTAGCAAAACCTCTACTAGTCTTTGCTCCTTGGTTTATTGTATGTCTGATTATTTCTCTGTTGTATTGCTTGAAATGTCAGTTCTTATCACATGGTTGTGTAGACAGTCATGAAAATAAGTGAGGGTCCTTTGTGCATCCATAGCCATATGAGGGATATTTTCATACAGCCTTTTCCTCGAAGGAGTCTTATAACAGCCTGTGAGGTGGACACTGTTTCTCACCTGTTAGAGGAAACAAGAATATAAGATGCCAAGAAATGTGTCCTAGGTCAAGAAGTTGCAAGTAGGAAAAAGCCAAATTCTAATCTGGTCTTCCTGATTCTCAAGTCAACATATCTCACCAGCAGGATTACTTTTAACTTTTCAAGAGGAGTCTGTGGGACCATGCTTTGCAAGGGAACTGCAGAGACAAGAAATGGGGTAAGAGAGGAACAAAGATAAAAAGAACTAGGAAGCATAGTTATTAATTATAGTTAGTTTATTAATATTTGAGTAATAATATATTGTGTGTATGTGTGCTTATGTGTATTTTGGTGTCTGTTGATGAAATTCTTTCAATTACACTTGCCTCTGAAACAATATTAAATAGTTATAATTATTATGGTCATATCAAAAGGAGTTTATTAGTTTAATATTGTTTGCAATAACATGACACTATAGAGAGTGTGTGAAAAATTTGGAAGGAAAAGAAGATAAGATGTATAATCTCATCTTATCTTGGATTGATATTGAGTATGATCCTTAACTTCTCTGTTTCTATTTCCTAATGCATAAAATAAGGATAAATTACAGTATCAATCATTTCATAGGTTTATAATGAGAATTTAAAAAAAAATAAAGCTTCTAAAAATCACTTGGAGCATAATTAAGGGTTGATTAAATTTTTGGTAATATGACAATTAAAATTACTGCCAACATTTTTCTTTGAGATTGTTCCTTATGTGCTAAATGAATGCAAAAATAGCATCTACAAAGGTTGCTATCTTGCCATGGTGATTTCAATCAATCATTAAAAGTATATTTATTAGCTATCATAAAGTTATTGGATTTAGGAAAAATGTTTGTCAGACAATCTGAACAGGCTTATCATTAGTAATGAGGTTAAATATGTAATAAAGAATGAAGTTAAATGTGTAATAAATATCCCTTCAACAAATTCAAGTCCATATCTAAAGCTCACAGAGGAATTGTCAATATAGTCAATAGTAGTATGATATATTTGTATTGTGATAGATGGTAACTAGACTTATCATGGTGATCATTTTGAAATATACAGAAATATAAAATCCTTTTGTTGTGTGTTAAGAACTAACATAATGTTGTATGTCAAATGTAAACAAACAAAAACTGCCAAGAAAAATATCAGATCAGTGGTTATAAATACAAACACAAAAATAGGAGAAAGAGGTCAGATTTGTGGTTAACTGGGATGGAGAGATGAGAGGAAGATAGCCAAAAGTTATAAACATCCAGTTATAAGACAAATAAGACCTGGGGAAGTAACATACCACATAATAAATATAATTATCACTGTTGCACATTATACATGAAAGTTGTCAGAATAAATTCTGAAGAAAGAAGAAAAATCAAAAGAAAAATACATATGGTTTTAAATTTTCTTTAATTTTGCATGTACATGAGATAATGGATGTCCCCTAAACCTATGCAGCAACAATGTTGTGACATATGTAAATCAATCATTAGGCTATGTATCTTATATGGTGATATAAGTCAACCATATTTCAATAAAACTAAGAAAAAAAATGCCATGTGACCTGAAACCATGATGAATCGCATGGGAAACTGAAACAGCAAAGAGAAGCATGGGAAATTTTGGAGGCACTATTATATACAGAATGTCTGTAAATGGAAACTGGGAGCCTGAAGCCTAGTGACTTTCACTGGCTGAGTTAAAACAGTCCCTCATTGGCTGAGCTGTTGCTAGGCAAGGAGAGAACCTTACTTCCTGCTGCTGGCCACAGTGAGGCAGTGTCACTTCCTGCTATAGATGCAGTGCACCTCTTTCCTGTTGGTTTCTGTGTTAATGTGCAGTGGTACATGCATGGGAGAGCATTTTTTTTTTTTTTTTTTGTCCTCCAAACTCCATTTTAACGAGGTTTCTGTTAAGTTTTAACAGAGGAATGTATAAACAGAACACAGAGGGTTTTTATGGCAGTTAAATTATGTGCATGATACCATGATGACATATAAATGCCATTATAGTATAGTAGAGTGTTATTCACTCAGTCTTTCTGACTGTGATCCCATGGACTGTAAACCCATCAGGCTCCTCTGTCCATGGAATTCTAAGGCAAGAATACTGGAATGGGTTGCCATGTTCTTCTCCAGGAGATCCTTTAGGTAAAAATTGATAGAATGCACTATGCTAAGAGTGACTCTAATGTTGACTATATACTTTGGGTGATAATGATGTCTCAGTAACACATCAGATCCCTTGAGTGTAACAAATATAATAGCCTAGTCCAGGATGTTGATAAGAGGGAGGGCTTGGGTGTTTGTGAGGGTTGAGAGCACAGACTGTTTATGCAAGCTCTCTCTATTTTTCACTCAAATTTTCTGTGAATCTAAAAATGACCCACAAAGATAAAGTCTACTAAAAACATGATGTTTACATCAGGAATTGAAAAACATATTAGATGAACTTCATTACAATTAAAAATTCTATTCTGAAAACGAGACTTTTGAGACAATGAAAAGACTAACCACAGACTGGTGGAAAGTATTTATAAAAGACACATATGTTAAATAAGAAACAAAATACCCAACAGAGAAGATGGGCAAATGATTTGCATAGACATCTTACCAAAGAAGATATACTGATGCAAAACAAGCATGTGAAAAGATTCTGAGCATTGCATTTTACTGTGTGCTTAGTCACTCAGTTGTGTCCAACTCTTGGCAACCCTGTCCATAGAATATTCCAGGCAAAAAATACTAGAGTCTGTTACCATTTCCTACTCCTTGGATCTTCCCGACCCTGGGATTGAACCACTGTCTCTTGCACTTCCTGCATTGGCAGACAGATATTTTTACCACTGTGACACCTGGTAAGCCATCATATTTCATTAGGGAAATGAAAATAAAATATGATAAGTTACCACACATACACATTTAGTGGGCTGGATACATTGAAAATACTGACATTACCAAATATTGGTGATACAAAATGAACAGGAGGTTTCTTTTGTTGTTTTTTGTTTGTTTGTTTGTTTGTTTTAAGAGAATGCTCTGGTTTTAGCAAACACACTCTTCCAACAATGCAAGAGACTACTCTACACACAGACATCACCAGTGGTCAGTACTGAAATAATATTGATTATATTCTTTGCAGCTGAAGATGGAGAAATTCTATACAGTCAGCAAAAATAAGACCAGGAGTTGACTGTGGCTCAGATAATCAGCTCCTTCTTGCAAAATTTAGGCTCAAATAGAATAAAGTAAGGAAACTGCTAGACCATTCATAGTATGGTCTATATCAAATCCCTATGATTATACAGAGGAGGTGATGAATAGATTCAAGGGACTAGATCTAGCAGACAGGGTGCCTGAGGAACTATGGATGGAGGTCTGTAACACTGTACAGGAGGTGATGACCAAAACTCTCCCTGAGAAAAAGAAATGTTAGAAGCCGAAGTGGGTGTCTGAGGAGGTTTTACAAAAAGTTGAGAAAAGAAGAGAGTGAAAATCAAAAAATAAAGGGAAGGTTATACCCAACTGAATGCAGAGTTCCAGAGAATAGCAAGGAGAGATAAGAAAGCCTTCTTAAGTGACCAATGTGTGTGTGTGTGGGAGGGGGGGCGGATAGGGGAAAACAATGGAATGGGAAAGACTAGAAATCTCTTAAAGAGTTACCAAGGGAATATTTCATACAAAGATACACAGAATAAAGGACAAAAAAGGCAAGGACCTAACAGAAGCAGAAGAGATTAAAAAAAGGTAACCAGAAAACGCAGAAGAATTGTACCAAAAAACTCTTACTAACCCACTTGAACAGGCTTATGTGGTCACTCACCGAGAACCAGACACCCTGGAGTGTGAAGTCAAGTGTGCCTTAGGAAGTATTACTAAAAACAAAGACAGTGGAGGTGATGGGATTCCGGTTGTGCTATTTCAAAGCTTAAAAGATGATTCTGTGAAAGTGATTTGCTGGCACTCATTATGCTAGCAAATTTGGAAAACTCAGCAGTGCCATAGGGCTGCAAAGGTCAGTTTTCATTCTGATTACAAAGAAAAGCAATGCCAAAGAATGTTCAAATTACCATACAAATGCAATCATTTCACATGCCAGCAAGATTATGCTCAAAATCCATCAAGCTAGGCCTCAGCAGTTCATGAACTGAGAACTCCCAGGTATACAAACTGGATTTAGAAAAGACAGAGGAACCAGAGATCAAACTGCCAACATGCATGGGATCATAGAAAAATTAAGGGAATTAAAAAAAATCTATTTCTGTTTCATTGATTATGCTAAAGCCTTTGACTGTGTGGATCACAACAAACTGGAATATTCTTAAAAGGATAGGAGATCTATGTAAGAATATATACCAGATCATCTATCTGCCTCCTGAGAATCCTGTATGCAGGACAAGAAGCAACAGTTAAACCACACATGGAACAAAGGACTGGTTCAAAATTGGGGAAAGAGTACATCAAGCTGTGTATTGTCATCCTGTTATTTAACTTATGTGCAGAGTACATCATGCAAAATTCCTGGCTGGGTGAATCACAAGATGGAATCAAGATTGCCAGAATATCAGCAACCTCAGATATGCAAATGATACCACTTTAACAGCAGAAAGTGAAGAGGAACTAAAGAACCTCTTGATGAAGGTGAAAGAGGAGAGTGAAAAAGCTGGCTTGAAACTGAACATTCAAGAAATGAAGATCATGGCATTCAGTCCTATCACTTCATGGCAAATAGATGGGGGAAATATGCAAACTTTCAGATTTCATTTCCATGGGCTCCAAAATAGATACAGATGGTGACTGCAACCCCCAAAATAAAAGACCCTTGCTCCTTGGAAGAATAGCTATATAAAAAATAGCCAGTGTTTTAAAAAGCAGAAATATCACTTTGTCAACAAAGTTCCATATAGTCAAATCTATAATTTTTTCCAGTAGTCTTGTCTGGGTGTGAGAGTTGGACCATAAAGAAGGCCGAGTGCCAAAGAACTGACACTTTCAAACTGTGGTGCTGGAGAAGACTCTTGAGAGTCCCTTGCACTGCAAGGAGATCAAATCAGTCAATACTAAAGGAAATCAACCCTGAATATTCATTGAAAGGACTGATGCTGAAGCTGAAGCTCCATTGAATCCAGGTCTCCCCATTGAAGGAATCTTTACCAGCTGAGCCACAAGGGAAGCCCAAGAATACTGGCGTGTGTAGCCTTTTCCTTTTCCAGCAGATATTCCCAATTCAGGAATTGAACTGGGGTCTCCTGCATTGCAGGCAGATTCTTTACCAACTGAGCTGTCAGGGAAGCCCATACTTTGGCCACCTGATGCAAGGAGCTAACTCACTGGAAAAGCCCCTGATCCTGGGAAACACTGAGGGCAAGAGGAGAAGGGTGCGACAGAGGATGAGATGGTTGGATGGCATCACTAACTCAATGGACATGGATTTGAGCAAACTCAGGGAGATAGTAATGGACAGAGAAGCCTGGTGAGCTTCAGTTCACAGTGTCACAAAGAGTCGGACATGATTTAGGGACTGAACAACAGCAACAATGCTTATACAACAGATCCACATATCGTATCTCATTGATTCTCATGAAACCATGATTTAATACTATATTTTTTTTGTTTGTTTTTAATGAATATGAAGTAGTCACATGGCAGATGGTCCTCAGAAAAGATTATTGATGAATGCAAAGGAACATCTAAACAAGCTTTAAACTTACTCATGATCAAGCAAAATGTCATGCAGTCTACCCTTTTTACTTCAGTTCTGACACCTTCCAAGTTTTATGTTGACAATTTATAATTTGTGCCTGAATATTCTAAGCCGTCCACTGAGCCCCTGGTATAGCTCCTAAGATACAACCATTGCCTAGACTCCCTCCTCAAATTCTAAGTTTAGTCTTAGATTAGACACTCTATTCGCTTAAGACTTTTCCCATCCTTAAAACTGCATTCCAACTCAGCTATTTAAAATATTAAAATATGATGATGTTAAAGTGCTGCACTCAATATGCCAGCAAATTTGGAAAATTCAGCAGTGGTCACATGACTAGAAAAGGTCAGTTTTCATTCTAATCACAAAGAAGGGAACTGCCAAAAAATGTTAAAACTACTGTACAATTGTGTTCATTTCACATGTTAGTAAAGTTCACGTTTAGAGCTTGTTGTTCAGTAGTGTCCGACTCTTCGCAACCCCATGGACTAGAGCCTACCATGCTCCTCTGTTCATGAAGTTCTACAGGCAAGAATATTGGCATGGGTTGCCATTACCTTCTCCAGGGGAACTTCCAACCCTGGGATTAAACCCAGATCTCCAGCATTGGCAGAAGGATTCTTCACATCTGAGCCACTAGGAAAGTCTATGCTAACAAGGTAATGCTCAAAATCCTTCAAGCTAGGCTTCAACAATTTGTGAACTCAGAACTTCCAGGTATTCAAGCTGAACTTAGAAAAGGCAGAGGAATCAGAGATCAAATAGACAACATCAATTGAATCATAGAAAAAGTAAGCAAGGGATTGAAAAAATAACTCTACCTATGTTTCATTGACTATGCTAAATACTATGACTCTGTGGATCACAAAAAAAAAAAAAAACTGGAAAATTCTGAAAGAGATGAGAATCCCATAGTACCTTACCTATATTCTGAGAAATCTGTATGCAGGTCAAGAAGGAACAGGTAGAACTGGAAATGGGGGGGGGGAGCCAAGATGGCAGAGGAAGAGGACGGGGAGACCACTTTCTCTCCTACAAATTCATCAAAAGAATAACTGAACGCAGAGCAATCTTCACAAAACAACTTCTGATCGCTAGCTGAGGTCATCAGGTGCCCAGAAAAGCAACCCATTGTCTTCAAAAGGAGGTAGGACAAAATATAAAAGATAAAAAGAGAGACAAAAGAGCTAAGGACGGAGATCAGTCCCAGAAAGGGAGTCTTAATAGAGGAAGTTTTCAAACACCAGGAAACCCTCGCACTGGCGGGTCTGGGGGAAGTTTTTGAATCTCGGAGGACAACCTGACAGGGAGGGGAACAACAAATAAAACTCACAGATTACGTGCCTAAAAGCAACTCCCAGCAGAAAAGTACCCCGGACATCCACATCCACCACCAGCAAGTGGGGGCAGAACGGAGAGGAGTGGGCGGCATTGCTTAGGATAAGGACTGAGCCTGAGTGCCCTGAGGACAATCAGGGAGAGCTTTTGTGAGTTACCAACTTAAACTGTGGGATAGCAAGAGAGAGAGAGAAAATTAACCCGCCCGAACACACTGCCGGCTGTTCGCAGAACAAAGGGACCGAGCAATTCCAGAGAAGAGCTCACAGACTGCGGACCGGCCCAGCCCCACCAGAGGCTGGAGGCAGAGGGGAAGGGAAAGGGGCAGGCTCGGCCCCAAGGACGGCATCCCCTACTGCACTGCAAACAGGCCCCCAGTTTCTAATCAAAGACCTCCTGAGATTCTGGATGGTCGGCATCCACCAGAAGGGTCGTGACGAGACACAGGGCACAGGCACCCAACCGGCGCAGGTGGGGACTGGGGCTGGGGACGCGGAGGGCAGAAGGCGCACCACACCCGGCGAGAGTGCGCCCATCAAGCGCCTGGCTGCCTAAGCAACTCGGACGGCGTAGGCACAAAATGCAGGTGCAGCTTTTTGTTCCACGCTTTTGTGGAACACCTGAGGGCTGGAACTGCGAGCAGTGCAGGGCACGCTCCATATAGAACAGCCGGGAGCCTGAGTGGCGTAGACGGGGAAAGCAGCGCCAGCCCCTCCCCACAGCGCGACGGAACTAGCAACCTGAATAAGAGACCACCTCTGCCCGCCTGTGTCAGGGCGGAAATTAGGCACTGAAGAGACCAGCAAACAGGAGCCAAATAAACAAAGGGAACCGGTTCAGAAGGGACCAGTGCAACAGATTAATATCCCGGTAGGTAACACTGATTACACTGGAAGGGGCCTGTAGATATCGAGAAGTGTAAGCTGGAACGAGGAGCTATCTGAAACTGAACCAAACCCACACTGACTGCAACAGCTCCAGAGAAATTCCTAGATATATTTCTACTTTTATTTTTAAGTAAAAAAAAAAAAAATTTTTTTTTCTTTATTGTCTTTTATTTTCTTTTAAAATTCCCAATTACTCCCCCATTACTCCTTAACTTTCATTTTCATAGATTTTTATGATTTTTTTAATTAGGAAAATTTTTTTCTTGTTTTTTTTTCCTTTTTTTTCCTTTTTCTCTTCTATTTTCTATTTTTCTTTTTCTCTTACTTCCTTTTAAAGTCCTCTATTACTCCGTAATTTTCATTTTCATTACACTATAACCTTAAAAAAAAAAAGAGAGAGAGAGAGAGAGAGAGAAGCCCTATTTTTAAACCGAACTTCATATATATTTCTAAATTTTTTGTGTGTGTTTTGGTTTTTGTTTTTAAAATAGTATTTTTAAGAGTCTAACCTCTACTCTAGATTTTTAATCTTTTGTTTTTCAGTATATGATATAAATAGTGGACATTTAAGAATCCAATATTCAGTTCCCATTTTTATTCAGGAGTGTGTTGATTATTCTCTCCCAATCTTGACTCTCCTTTTTCTACCTCAGGACACCTCTATTTCCTCCTTCCCCCTTCTCTTCCCAATCCAATTCTGTGAATCTTTGTGGGTGTCTGGGCTACGGAGAACACTCTGGGAACAGACAACTGCATAGATCGGTCTCTCTCCTCTTGAGTCCCCCCTTTTCTCCTCCTCCTCATCTCTATCTCCCTCCTCCCTCTCCTCTTCTTCATGTAACTCTGTGAACCTCTCTGGGTGTCCCTCACGGGGGAGAATCTTTTGCCATTAACCTAGGAGTTTTACTAGCAGTACTGTATAGTAGGAGAAGTCTTGAGACTACTGGAAGAATAAAACTGAAATCCAGAGGCAGGAGGCTTAAGCCCAAAACCCGAGAACACCAGAAAACTCCTGACTACATGGAACTTAAAGTAATAAGAGACCATCCAAAAGCCTCCATACCTACACTGAAACCAACCACCACCCAAGAGCCAATAAGTTTTAGAGCAAGACATACCATGCAAATTCTCCAGCAATGCGGGAACATAGCCCTGAATGCCAACATACAGGCTGCCCATGGTCACCCGAACACATAGACACATCTCAAAACTCATTACTGGGCACTCCATTGCACTCCAGAGAGAAGAAATGAAGCTCCATGCACCAGAACACCGATGCAAGCTTCCCTAACCAGGAAACCTTGACAAGCCAATCCTCCAACCCCACCCACTGGGTAAAACCTCTACAATAAAAAGGAACCACAGACCTCCAGAATACAGAAAGCCCACTCCAGACACACCAATCTAAACAAGATGAAAAGGCAGAGAAATACCCAGCAGGTAAAGGAACGTGAAAAATGCCCATCAAGTCAAACAAAAGAGGAGGAGACAGGGAATCTACCTGAAAAAGAATTTAGAATAATGATAATAAAAATGATCCAAAATCTTGAAAACAAAATGGAGTTACAGATAAATAGCCTGGAGACAAAGATTGAAAAGATGCAAGAAATGTTTAATAAAGACCTAGAAGAAATAAAAAAGAGTCAATTAAAAATGAACAATGAAATATATGAGATCAAAAACACTCTGGAGGGAACCAAGAGTAGAATAACAGAGACAGAAGATAGGATAAGTGAGGTAGAAGATAAAATGGTGGAAATAAATGAAGCAGAGAGGAAAAAAGAAAAAAGAATCAAAAGAAATGAGGACAACCTCAGGGACCTCTGGGACAATGTGAAACGCCCCAACATTCGAATCATAGGAGTCCCAGAAGAAGAAGACAAAAAGAAAGGCCATGAGAAAATACTCGAGGAGATAATAGCTGGAAACTTCCCTAAAATGGGGAAGGAAATAGCCACCCAAGTCCAAGAAACCCAGAGAGTCCCAAACAGGATAAACCCAAGGTGAAACACCCCAAGACACATATTAATCAAATTAACAAAGATCAAACACAAAGAACAAATATTAAAAGCAGCAAGGGAGAAACAACAAACAACACACAAAGGGATTCCCATGAGGATAACAGCTGATCTTTCAATAGAAACCCTCCAGGCCAGAAGGGAATGGCAGGACATACTTAAGGCAATGAAAGAGAATAACCTACAACCTAGATTACTGTACCCAGCAAGGATCTCATTCAGATATGAAGGAGAATTCAAAAGCTTTACAGACAAGCAAAAGCTGAGAGAATTCAGCACCACCAAACCAGCTCTTCAACAAATGCTAAAGGATCTTCTCTAGACAGGAAATGCAGAAAGGTTGTGTAAACGTGAACCCAAAACAACAAAGTAAATGGCAACGGGACCACACCTATCATTAATTACCTTAAATGTAAATGGGTTGAATGCCCCAACCAAAAAACAAAGACTGGCTGAATGGATACAAAAACAAGACTCCTATATACGCTGCCTACAAGAGACCAACCTCAAAACGAGAGACACATACAGACTAAAAGTGAAGGGCTGGAAAAAAATATTTCACACAAACGAAGAACAAAAGAAAGCAGGAGTAACAATACTCATATCAGATAAAATAGACTTTCAAATAAAGGATGTGAAAAGAGACAAAGAAGGACACTACATAATGATCAAAGGATCAATCCAAGGAGAGGATATAACAATTATAAATATATATGTACCCAACATAGGAGCACCGCAATATGTATGGCAAATGCTAATGAGTATGAAAAAGGAAATTAATAGTAACACAATAATAGTGGGAGACTTTAACACCCCACTAGCAACTATGGATAGATCAACTAAACAGAAAATTAACAAGGAAACACAAACCTTAAATGACACAATGGACCAGCTAGACCTAATTGATATCTATAGGACATTTCACCCCAAAACAATCAACTTCACCTTTTTCTCAAGTGCACACGGAACCTTCTCCAGAATAGATCACATCCTGGGCCATAAATCTGGTCTTGAAAAAAAAAAAAAAATTGAAATCATTCCAGTCATCTTTTCTGACCACAGGCAGTAAGATAGATACTCAATACAGGAAAAAAAATTGTAAA